>NC_042304.1:13969212-14269212 GCF_901000725.2 Takifugu rubripes
TGCAGTAATAAATCAGTCCCTAGTAGATTATATTCATGCTGTTTTTATTTTACAGAACAACAAAGCAATAAATCACAGCTGAGGCCAGTTTCTTTTTTAAAAAATGGCTTGAATGTCTCAATATTCTACCTTTATCCTAAAATGGGCTTTTTTTCTCTACTTTGGACAGAAACTGTCGTCAAGGACGACGGAGCTCATCAGGTTTAATGCCTCCATTGTCGCTGAAAAAGCAACGATGTGTCATGAGAATGAGCGTGATTTCCCCTTGAGATGTTTGTAATTGCCTCAAGCTTGGACTGGACCGGACAGAACCGAGAGGACTGGGACAGGAAGCTGGACAGGAAATGGTTCGGATTCAAGCCAGGGGGGCAACACGTTGACGGCAGCAGCGTTAAGCCGTACTGTAGCGCCCACCTCGCTACCAATATGTGACACAGGCTGATAGAATGATGAGCAATATTTATAATTATTGGAAAACTTGGATGACTGTTTTGCATTCAACATCCTGAAAACCTGGAAAAAGTTGCAACTGTTTGTATGTAATAATAATATAATAACCTGTTTTGGTGTCACCTGTAGTGCATTCACCTTTTATATGACAAAGCAAATGACAGTGAGAGAATGTGCACAAAATTTGCATTTAATATTAAAATTGGCCCACAATTCATGCAGAAAAGCTTCAACTCCATCTCCTGCACACACATCTCAGCTTTACCAGCAGAATCGGAATACTTCGGAATACTGAGTCAGACCCTCCGGGGTGAAACATCACCTTCATTTTGGGGTCATAAAGATACATGTAATCGAGTTAAAGTGCATAAAGACCCACTGCTTAGAAAAGGGAGACTTGGCCTGCACACGGGGAGTACCTGGACTAGCTTTTGAGCATGTCCAGGTGCTTAGAAGCCCGTGTTGCCTCAGACTTCTGCTTCTTATCGCAGGGCTTCCAATCTGATGCTGCAGCCTTTGCCAGCGTTTCTGCACAGGTTTGGAAGACCTGCTTTAAATCCAGACTTGTTCTGTCTATTCTCATGCATGGATTGAAAAGCTTAACTACTTTCCCACACTGGCAGGCATGCAAGAATAACAGTCAGAACGGCCGACATGCAGTGAATATGCTGTGTGGACCTTGTTTCTAATCAGGAATAATATTCGAGCCTCTGACAATGAAAAATTCAGCAGCCTACTCCGTTTGTGCAAAGAATCATTGATTTCATTGAATGAATGGCTCTGATCTCATCTCAAATCCTTCGCCCAGCCAAACAAACAAAACAGTCTGAAGTGGGTGTTTGTTTCGATATAAATGGCCCTTGAGAATAAAAATGGCTTCACTCGCTCCTCTCAGGACTAAAGAGAGCACGGCTGTGTAGACGGAGAAAAGCTGATCTAAAGGACTTCACATCTCAAACAGTACAGCTGTCTCATTAACTCCCAATACCTCCATAACTGAACGGAGACCAGCTGGACCACCGGCGAGAGAGAGGACGCGATAAAGCCATCGAGAGAAAGCAGGTGAAGGTTGGGGAGAAACTCATGAATGGGAAGAGGATTTTTCTCAAGGAACACTTTCCATTTTTGCCCAAACCCTGAGACCTTCCTTTGCCATCTTAAGGTCTCCTCCCTCCTTCCCTCGCTTTCCACATTTTCCCCTTTCTTGCAGCTAGGATTAGCTCAGCAGGACACCAGCATTCCTTCTCTACTGGTCGTCTTTGTCTCGGCATTCCCACTCCTCCCAGTGTCCTCTGGAGCCCCGCGCCCCAGCCAAGTACCGTAAACTTACTCCACTGGCCTCTGCTTCATTTTTAACGAGTCACTAGCACTATTAACACTGATTTGAACACAGAACCTAAAGGTCATGTACGCTCTAGTGGCATGTTTCATGTGAATGTGGGATTGGGAATAGAGTCTCCTGTAAACCTAAACTTCCATATGCTACATGGCCGTAAGCACCAGTTCCCTCCTGAGTGCAGGACTGTTCCATTCAGACCCGAGGTCGGGGGTGTCCTTGCTTTAACTTTGATGCTGATACAGCTACACCGTCGTAAAGGGAAGCGGGGGCACGCTCTGCACCGATGCACCCCACCGGGTGAGGTCGGTATACTGTTGCAGCCATGTGCTAATGCTATCACTTCAGTTTTGGTGTTTATGAATGACTGACACCGACGCCTTATGTCTCCTCTCCCCCCCCTTGTGCTCGTTTTACTTTGGCAGCGGCCAAATTCAGTTTTTCAAAAGTGGCCTTCCTCTCAAACAAACCATAATTAAATCAGTTTCTTCGAGGAAATCTGAACATGCTTTTAGGCACCCGATCCTCTCCAGCGTGCACCCAGAGAAATGGAAGTGAAATAAAAGATTTCATTGTCGCACATTTGCAGCATACATCAAGATCTTTTCTCATCTTGGCCGCAGGTCTAATTGCAACTTTTTCTTCCCCCTGGCAAAAGGACCCGACTGCTTCAGCCAAACTCTAATGTGCAAGGTCTTTGGAAGTCAGAGGGAGATTTGTGACTACGGAAAACACTTTATCGAGGCATCTGGGTTTTTTTACATGCAAAATACAGGATTTTTTTCCCCTCTGAAATATTTTCCACCATTAGGGTACTATAATCATTAACCACCCTTTGGTGACCTTTATTTTAATTGCATGTTTTAATACTCTCTCCCAATCCTGCAAACAAAGGCTATTGGGAAACCCGGATGAGCCTACCCTCTTTGTAAGGAGCTTTTTTATTATTTCAAAAACATCGCAGCCTCGGTGAAGCTGCTGCATTCATGTGCGAGTATCTTGGTCCAGACAGACAGAAAGAGTGAATGTTGCTCTGGGAAGGATTTACAGCAGCAGGGGACTGAAGAAGCCAAAGGTATAAAACCCAGGTGCTCTCGAAGGAAAAGGCTGCGTTATAACAACACGACAGCTGTCAGCGATGATATACCAATGACCGTGTTCTACACAAGCTTAAACAGAAACCTGAAAGGCACACGTGGCGAGGCAACCTTCGGAGACGTCGTCTTTAAGCTCGACGTTCTAATCGAGGGTGATGTCCGCGGGCTGGACTGGAGACCTCGGCGTGTTAAACTGACATGAGCAGGACAGAAGAAGGAGAGCAGACAGGACGAGGCACGATAAAAAGGGGCTGAATTATTGGGCGATGGGGATGATAGAGAAGGTTGAGGCCTGAAAGGCAACATGAGGAGCAACAGAGATGTGAAGGAGAGCCGTGACTGACAGCAGCTGAAGCCAATCACCTGCATGGCTCCGATACCTGTCTGTGGTCAGCATGTGTCCTGTAAGCACGCACGCACACACACACACACACACACACACACACACACACACACACACACACACACACACACACACACACACTCTAAAGATACAGTTACAGCTGACAGTTGTGTTTAATGCTGCAGCTTTATCAGGCCCAACAGATTATTGATGTTTTTCTTCTTGGTCTCCATGGTAAAGTGACCTTGCTGCAACAGGAATATTCTATTCCGTGTGTGTGTGAGAGAGTGTTTTGGTGTGTGTTAGTTACACAGTGTTTCATAGCCCGTCCAGGACCTACAAGGTCCCCTGTATGTGCGCGCTGCTCTCAACCCCGCAGCTTAGTTTACACAAGAAGGTCATTTTAATCAGGTGAATACCAGGCCGACTAATCTGCGGGTCTCTGCCCGAGTGTAAACAGAGGATTTCCCCAGGCTCAGCCAGAATCACATACCTGGAGTCACAGAAAAGTCATTCCTGGCTCTGACCAGAGCAATGCAATAACCTCCTGCCCTCCTGAGTCCTCTGACTTTGTAGCATCACCCTTGGGTGTTCTCAGCTGTCACTTCCATGTCTCCTTTTTGAAGAGAACTTTCCCCCCGTTGGTTCCCAGCCTGTGTAAGGATACACCGACCGGACCAGCCAGTCCCAAGTGTGAAATGTAGTGTACAGGACTACAGACTGCACTAACCAATATGTGCGTCTACACATGCTCGAGTATGAACCATGACTCTGTTAATGCAGGACTCTCATGCAAGATCACGCACGGCTGACAACTGACTGCACACATCACCCTTTTCCTGAGCGTCTGAGGGCTGAATCCGTCACACTCGCGCGGATCGTTTTTCATCCCAACTGGAGAGTTGATATCTCACTCCTGACTTGCTTCTCTGTGCGATAAATTAATGAAATCAATACAAATAACAACATCTATGAGCTTTTAATCCAATCCCCCCCGAGCATATATTAGCAGGAGTCTCACTGCTGCATTTACAGACACATTTCCAGCCTAATTTAAAGTCTGGCATGATAATTAGATACATTGGAGACTGCAGTCGGACAGTGACTAACCAGTTTAACCAAACGGGGAATTCTGCAGATCTTACTCATGTGCCACCTGACATGAGCAAGGCATTCGAGCTCTTAATTAGATTTGACAGCATTGATTAGGCGCCTAAAAGGGAAATTCCCCAACAAACAGGCGCACAACTGGTTGCTGGTAACGACATAAACACCACCTAAATTAAAAGAATCCTTACAAAATTAGTGACCATTTCATAATGCGCCTGGGGAGGTGCTTAAAATACCCTCCATCCTCCGCGCTCTCTGGCAGGGCGCCACTCTTCCCGTCACAGATAACAAGTCGATAAAGGTCGACTCTTTATCGCACAGACACGCCGCTTAAGGCAGCAGGTTAGCCATGAAGTGGCGGTTTGTTATCGCCGCCTGATTGGAGTTGAAGTAGACGACGTTCAAGTGAGTGTGTGTGAGAGACGGGGAGAGCCTATTCCAGGATTCTCACTGTCCACGGAGGACGGAGTGGAGCCTGGTTTTGTAATTAAACTGCAGCTTTTAAATCCTCTTCACCCTTTAAATCCAAGCACACACTCTCCCACTGCACCTCCACAGAGATGGACTGCACAGCTTTTCAGGGGTTTTGATTGGAACTCTATAAATTTTCCAGCGGTTTCTAAGAGGCTCGCTGTTTTCTTTTACCGTCCTCGTTTTGTTGTGGGCTTGTTTGATTAATTATGTTCAGCTCTTGAGTGTCTTTCTTTCCACGGGGCTGCAGTTTAGCAAAGAGGCCTCCGCTGAGGAGAGGAGAACCGTTTGTCAGCAGGCACTTACATCTGGACGGGGAGCAGAGCGGCCGCGGCCAAGTCCAAGATTTACACGGTTCCATTTTTTCCTTTGATGGGTTTATGGAATTTCATGCCATGCCACTGAAACTGCCGGGACATTTTTATTTGGACTCTTCCAGACTACTGTACGGGTCATTTTCACCGTCTATAATCCAGTTATTAATGAGAATAATAGGTTCTATGTCGAGACAGACTCAACAATACTGCTGCTGTAGGATGAGCAGCAAGTGTGTGTTGCTGCTATTGTGTGTCTGTGTGTGATGCTTCCAAAAAGACAGCTGCGTGTCTTTTTTCAAGCGGAACATCTGTCTGAAGTGGCTCTCGGAGGCATCCACAGGCTTCGGCCCAGCAGATTTCAAACACTAAAACACACATGGCTCCAGAAGACACACACATGTCAGTCCTAAGAACTTCCAGGCATTCCAATTTCCACAAATGTGCACACAATCGGCGTGCGCACAATAGATAGTGCATGAGTCATCGTTGGGAAGGGGGTGGGGGGGTGGGGGGGTCAAAGGGAGGCCGTGATGTGTGTGATTGAGCCAGTTTATGTCCCTGCAGATACATATTATATTTCACTTCTTACAGTGAGCCAGAAATGGGGGATTTATTTTTCTATTCCATCAAAATATTATTTGAACTATTTGGGTGAAGGTTGGTTCTTAGAAATGCATCAATCATGTAAATGAACTAAAATCTATTCTGAAACTGTCCAGACAGCAGGAGAAAAAGGCCCCCAGCCTGAACCTTCATGTCACTTATCCCCTGCTGTGAGGTTTACCTCAGGGTGACTTTTTAATGACATCATCAAAACACCTGCACTGAAGATGGAGGTGAATTTTGTCATTTCTGTGGAAAAACAGATGAATCTAATGCACTGCAGACCTGCTGCTGTTCATGGCCAGCACAGTAAATCAATTATTGAAGGTATTTCTGGGATCACTTGAGATTGGAAGTGACCACTAGGGGAGCTGATGAGCATGACTTTAACATGGGGCAAAAACTAAATTAAACTAGCTCGACAGAGTTTAAAAACAGACTAAAATCTGAATTATGCAGCACTGCTGCGTAAGAAGGACTCCCGTCCTCATCTACGAGGATGGCAAATTAACGCTCCATCTGAAGTGTTCTTGTCCAGAGAGCTTTAAAAATGGCCGATCAACACTTGGGAAGCTGTTGGGAAAGATGCTCATTTTATTATTCTAAAGCCGATTAAATGCACAATGGCAGTGATTGACTCAGTCATGTGTTCAGCATTAAGTACTTGATTTGGTGACTGCGTCATTCCCGAGGTGGAGTTTAAGCACCTCCGGATCGCGTTGGAAGAACATTTTTTATGTCAATCTAATATAAATTAATTTGACATCTGCTCAGGCGCAGAGTGGTGCGGTGGGAAAACTGTCCGTGTGCTTAAACCAACAGGGGTTTTATAAGATTTCAAACCACAAAACCAGGTGGTCCAGTTTGGACGGCACACAGAGGGACGGTGAAAAGAAACCTGGGATTAAAGGAGAAGGCTGCAATTTGGGTCGGATAGATTAGATCAGACGGATAAGGTGGTTGGATAACAGGAAACAAAAGAAGGTAAGAGAAAATAGGGAAGCGGGGAACAAGTGTCTGTTCTTGGGCCGTTCCGCTGTGATCTCAGTGGACCAGTTTGTGGAGGGAAATGGAGTAGAGGAAGAGGTGGGGGGTTGTAGGGTTTGTCATGGAACACCTGCCTCCACTTAACCCCTCTGCCTGTCTTTCTGCTTGAGCTGCCTCTTTCAGCCATCTCCTCTCCCCCCCCCCCCCCCGGCCTCGTCACTCATGAACGGAGAATCCTGCAAACTCACGGGATTATTCTCCCCCCAAACGTGGGAGGGCAGAGAAGCCCGGCTGGGGCCTCACCGACCAAAAACCCAAGCAAATGGCCAGCAGAACCTTCAGAACCCCATCACAGCTGGTCAATACAAGCACTTCTTTAATTTCTTTTACTTTGTTTGCATTTGAACCCAGTGTTTTTAAAAGCAGCGGCCCCTCCCAGCTGGAGGCCACAGCGATTAAAAGCCTGTGTCAGGTCAGGAGTTACTCATCTGACATTAAAGGACACGCTCGGTTCCACCATTCATGCCCACCACAGGCGCTGATATCCCCCCTCTTCTCCTTTCTGGCCTCATAAAAGATTTGCCCCTCGTCTCCCCACTTGCCCCGCACTTGTCCTTTCACTCTTTCCTTTGTTCGCCCTCCTCATTCCATTAATCGAGCTCGGCCCTTCAGAACCCTCTCGCAGGCCCTCACTTCTCCATCGGCGCCCGTGACGCACACGTCAACAATCAGAGAGGTAAATAAATGACTGTAAATAGCCACCTCTGCCTTTGCCCTGTTCCTGACATGGACTACTTCCATGTTTCGTCCTGTCTCTGAGACCGTGCACGTGTGCTGGGCTGCAGCTGCTGTGGCACAACTAATAAATAACTATTATGATTAGCACCATTAACTAAGTTCCACTCAAAACAGTTAATAACCGGAAGTATTCATAAAAAATATATAGGAAATATACAGATGTGAGGCAAGAGGCAGCTTGTTTCAACGGTCTTGAGGTTGTTTTGTGTGATGGACTATAATTAGATGGTGGCGGAGTGATCTCAAAGAGTTTTTAGGTTTATGTAGCCTTCATATGCGGGGGAGGGGGGTAATGAAGAGCTCTCCAGGGGGTCACAATGTGCTCGCTGGTTAAGGAGCATCTGATGGATTCTATGCAGAACACCGCCCGCGTGCCAAACTCCGTGAAATAAAGGGCTAAAGCCGCAGTGGAAGCTTACGACTAAATCTTAGCTGTGAGCCACGATTCCTGCTCAAAATGACTCCTTGTCTGAGGTTTCATTCTTGTCTGGGGGGGGGGTGCTGGAGAGGACGAGGGAGGAAATGACAGAAAGCCGTGCCGAGCAGGTAATTTCATATGTGGTGGGGGAAAAACTGTCATCAGTGGCAGAAGGCAGTGAGATGAAATAATAAAATATGGTCGAGAGCCGGCCGAGGAGACGAAAGGGGGGGGGGGGGGGGGGGGACGTGTTTTCAGCCCGGACTGACAGGTGCTGACTGGCTGGTCTCAGGGTGACGGTGCTCACTGGGACGGGTCAGATCTGAGACAGAAAACGGATAACAGTGGCTAGTTTTGGTCAAAAACAGAAAAAAAAAATCTTATCCTGAGGAAAATCACAGTAACACTTTTTGGGAGCCAAGCTTGAAATAAAACAGCCAAACCCCCGAGGAGCCACCTCATTAATCAAGGTCATCTTTGATTCTGTCATCTTCTGTCCCCCCCCCCCCGGTTCTTCTCCCTGCACAATGTAGTTGGTGATGGTGAAGGGTCACCTCAGACAAAAGCTGCTTCTGCTGACCTCAGATAGCAGAAATATGCAGGCTGGAGGTCTGAAGTGAGGTGGTGGTGGTGGGGGGGGGTCGTTGTTGCTCCTCTCCCCACAGCAGAAGAGGTGAAAATGACTTTAACATGTGAAGAGGATGTGGTCGCTCCAGCTGTGAGCGTGACCACTGCCAATCAATCCTCTCCTTCACCAGAGCTTTGAGTTCATCCGAGGATGTAAAACGTCTTCAAAGCGGATTCAGGAGGGGGGGGGGACGGGCGCGCGCATGTTCGGACAGGGAAGGAGACAAAACGCAAAAACGACAGACACAACACGCCTCTGACGGACAGGAGAGCCTCTGTCATTGAGTCTTATCGGCACGTTTGGAGGAGAACGAGGAGAAAGTGGTGACGTTCAGACAGCGGGGGGGTTGAGGCGCCTTCCTACTGCAGGAACCAGGATCTGTTCCACTGGAGGAACCGCGAGTCACGATCCAACACTTGTTCTTCAAGCAGCACGGCCTGTGCTACGCACCCAGGAAGCAGACCATAGCCTCCAACAACAGGGAGACACTCGTCGCCGTGACAACACGCTTGGATATCAGGGTGCAGCAACGCAGATGCAAAATCCAGTTAAAGGAGTTAAAAATGCTGGCAAAAAATGGCCCAGGGGGTCATTTAGGTTCCCGGTTGGAGATTTATGGCAACTACATTTCCCAGGTACCTTTGGTGGAAAAGTGGTTTCCGATGGTCAGCAGGTGAGTTTGCTCGGGGGCAGCTGGGAGTGTTTTACCCCTCATTTAGCAGTTCATGAAAAACCCACAGGCTGCCAGATGTGACACAGGGCACGCACCTTTCTGACACACCGTAAACACACACACACACACCCCAACTAGATGTGTGTGTGTGTGTGTGTGTGTGTGCCTCATCCAGGATAAGTCAGAGGCAGATTTCTATCAGCGGGAATGTCCGTCTGATTAAAATGAATATCAGATGAAGGAGACGGGCGTGGAGACATCAAAGAGGACTCCAGAGAGCTGAATAAAGCCACATTTAACCCACTGACGTCAGGGGTTCTACTACCAGCCTGATCAGGAACCCAACAGTCATTTTCCATCGTTTGTTCACGTCCGGATATTTGATCCCCTTCACGATTGTGTTGCATTGTTGCGTGGCAACAGCAAAGCCAGAAATACCCACCAGACCAAAGCGACAGCGGCTTCAGACGCGCGGCGCGCTGCACGCCACCATAAACCCCGGTGGCGTGCAGGAACGGAGCGGCCTCGCGGTGCACCTATGGCTCCGCGCTGACCTACTTTCCCCTTTGTTATTCCACACACACCGGGCTCTGCAAAACCGCTGCCTGCTAATTGCTTTCACATTACAGGCCAGCCGGGCAAACTTGGTGGCTTTCCAAGACCACCAACACGGGGACACGGGGCGTTCACGTTTGCTCGTGCACGTTTGCTAATGCACACCACCAATCACGCTCTGCCTCCATGGCTCCAGAGCACCAGCGCGGCGGCCGCTAGCCTCCATGAAACCAGTATCAGAGCCCTTATCGGCTGCCATCTCGGCCCATTTTCACCAGTTTTATTACCTTCTCTAAGAAGGTGGCCTCGCCGTGCGCGTCTCGGGGCACTTTGTGTAAACCGCTGAGTGATGTAACTAATTTACAAGCAGCCGAGCGCTTGTGTGATTTCCTAAACACATTTAACGAGCTCGCAGCGTACTCATTAGCAATGGGTTATTTGTGTCAATTACACATGTGCTCAAGATAATCAACATTCCTTTAATCTCTGGAGTTTACAGCTGACATGGGGCCAGGTCCCAAAATGATGACGCGGGACGCCTGCTTGAGTGCACGTCGCCCTCGCGTTGCACCGCTAAATATACTCAACGACCGGATCTCCTTGGATTTACAGCCATTTTCCAGCCTTTGCTAAAAAGGCTCTAAACTTTAATTAATTGGCCACAAGCTGCTGCTTTTTGTCTTTGTCTTTGTCCACAAATGTGCTGCTGCTAATTGTTGAGTCAATCATCACAAATCGCTGTACGACAATGTCGCTAGCATCGATTGGGCGCCGCTGGGAGCGGCGAGTGTATCCCGATATAAAGGGATGTTCTCAGGCTCATCATGGGTCTAACTCAATCTGGCCAGCTGTTGGATCGAATTTAAAATCAAAGCGTGAATGGGCGGAATGATCTCAGGTCATGAGCTCTCAGACCACAAAGTGCAGATCTGGCTCACGTCACGAGGCAACAGGAGGCGCCACGGCGGGTGAAACCGGCCTCCGTCCATCTGGACCGTCGCTCGGATGTGGACGGGATGTGTGGAACGCCGACTCGGGACCGGCCCGTTCCAACGCAGCGCTTCAACAGAGCACGTCAGGAATAATAAACCCCGACGCTCGCTCCGATGCTGTGTCAAAGCGAGATTAGCCTCCGGGTTGCGTAAATCTTTTTGGGCCGGCGTCTTCTCTGACAAACACGATTGCGCGCAGCGGGATAAACTGGCGTTAATGCTGCGAAAAGTACAACAAATCTCCCGTTCAAGGACCGTGGAAATGAGGCTAAGGACCTGGAAAGTGCTGAAGCGCTCCGATTTCATGATGGGTTCCATTAAAGGCCTCGATTTGACAGCGTGATGCTTCTAACTTCTGTTGGAACACTCACGTGGCCTTCAAACGGAATCCTGAAAGCTGCCGTGTAGACACGACACGGCTGGAATGACCTTCTATTGCAAAATGATGGATCTTTTCCCACCAAAGGCAGCGCGCTGTATGGCGACCGGCCTCTTAAAAACGGGGAACCAGCGAACAAAGCGGAGGGCTGAGCGCTAATGAGCTCTTCTGGGTGAAGCTTAGCACCGCTGAGGCAGCCACGCAGAGGTTAAGCAAACAGGCAGCGGGATCACGCGGACATAAGCCTCTTATGCAGGCCCCTCTAAGGAGAAGATCATTGACTTCTGATGGAGGGATGGAGGTCAGGAGTTGTCAAGTACCGCGGGCCCGGATTCTTCTCTCCGCGTCGTTTACCGGCAAATGTGATTAAACTTGCTGGGAGCTCATTGAAGCCCGCTGTCGCTCAAAAGCCTCTGTGAAAACATTTTTCTGTTCTTCGCCCTCTAACTTTTCCCTTCTCCGAGCCAGGCCCATCTCCCAGGCCCTGACTCACATTCTCAGACTATCAATCTTTTCATCCCCTTCTAAGAAAAACAGTCGCGATTTCTTTCACTCCGGCTTCCTCCGGCGCCCCCCTGACCTCTCCTGCTGCGAGCGGCGGCGCAACGCGGCCCCGTTTCCTGCACTCCTGAAGTCAGACGGCGGGGGCGAGGACAGGACGGAGGCAGGGACGAGGGGACAGCGCTGAGGTGTTGGAGGACTGCTGGCACTCAGGCCGCAACCCAACGGAAAAGTAAACGCGAGCGGAGGCGGGTTCCAGCTCCACGTTAGCTTAGATTTGCATTCAAAAGAAGTCGCAAGGTGAAATTAAGCGGCTGTTTTATTGATTTCAACCAATCTTTTAATATTTCGACAGCTCCCTTAAACCTCCGTGTTGATTTTTGACTCCGCAGAGACGGCGAGACAGCAACATTCCTGCCCCCGTCACAGAAAGACACATTCCTGCCGCTCCATTAGCATTCTTGCAGATGCACCACAGACATCAAACGCCGGCGTTCCTGCAGTCCTACGTCTGGAGCATCTGGAAAGTGAGCGGCATCAAACGACGGGCCGTCTTTCCACCCCGCTTCTCTTTTCACCCACTTGTCTGGCGCCGGGACACCGATAGCTTCCTTCAGGATGTTAAATGATGGAGGAGACGTCACCTCGTCTATGTCCACACGGGACCACAATGGGCCGATTCCTCGCCAGTGGCGAGCAGGGCGGGTGGCGGACCAGCAGCGGTCTGCCAGACTGGCACTTGAGCCCCGACAACTCCAGAGTCTTTGGCCAGTGTGGTCGATACAGGATTAGAATGGATAAAAGGGGGAATTCCAGTTCCTTCAAATTTCTGCTGGTTCTGTTTCACTGACAGCCATCTTGGACGTCCCAACTGTTGGTTTCTGGGCAGATAGAGGGCAGGCGCCGACTACTTGTGTCAGCAGGATTACCAGGAGCGCTCGTCAGCCCTGAGTGAAAGCTTGAGATCCCCTGGACAACAGGACTGAGCCCCCCCACACAGCTGACGGCAGCCCCTCTCGAGTCTTTTGTATGTGAATGAAGTGGCTGGACAAACACTCGTTGATAGCTAATCGAGGCCGTGCCGGGAGGACAATGTGGAAAATCCTTTGGTTAAACCAACATAAGGTCAGGTCCACGCTCGCGTCCATGGATGCTAAATAAAGATCATGGCAACAACTTAGTGTTGGACAACCCAGAAAAGGGCATTTTCCTAAATGTGGTCAGCAGGAACAGCTGGTTTATTACCTCCACAAGGCCGGCGTCTGTCTGTCTGTCTGTCTGTCTGCAAAATAACTCCAAGAGTTCTAAACAGATTTTAATGATCATAAAGTAACCTGCTACGTTATCTAACCTCGTATAGCTAAATATGCTGAACTATGGGTGAGTCACAATATGCTGGGAAATGAGCTGCTTGGCAGAGCTTTTTTCCCTAGTTTGACTAGTAACTCTAATACAGACATAACAAGCATAACCACAATAGGTTGTGGGTTAAAGGCAAAATAGATATAATAGATATAATATATATATAGTATTGCATCAAGTCATTAAATGACTTTGACCTCTGAAGCTGCGAACAGCTTTGCACAAATCAAAAAACCTGAGATGACGACATCATCATGCTACTTAAAACTGAACTATCGATTAGTGTTAGTAAAATATTTAACCCCCCCAACACACACACACACACACACACACACGTGACGAAAGCTTAGCTACAACACTGTTATTGTATTATTGTGGCTAATACTTAGCTAATAGATTTAGCTGTCAAAGTAGAGGGGTCAACTATGAACTAAAGCGCGTTTGTGTAAATTAATCTTCAAAAGAGCAAAATTCCTCAACTTCAGGCTGTAGCAAGGTTATGGTTGCTGTGGCTACCAGTATCGGCCATGAAGCCACAGGGCTGAGTACACCTCTCTGTTTAAGACAAACATGCATCACACGAGTCATAAAACACCCGGAAAAATCACATTTCCTGCTGCACAAACATCAGAACTCCAACAGAAATGTGTTTTCTATCACAATCATTTCTAGCTCGATCTAAATGGTGTCGTTAGCGACCAACTGTTTTGAATTGTCAGATGTTTTTGTATTAAAAACCGCAGAGTTGATGCAACCGGAGCTGATGGTCCGGTGGACAGAGAGAAGCAAAACACGGCCATGTGACTGTAAACAAAAACAGGTTGTCGTGAAAGGATCCTGAAACCGTTAGCAAAACAGCCGTGTGAGCCGCCGCGCTCTTGGTTACTGTCGCGTAAACACCCACAGCGGCCTGTCAGTCGGCCGACAAGAAGCGGCGACACGAAGAGCCACGCCGGGGCACAGGGAGCGCGCCGTCTGCGTCTGTACATGAGGAACGCCGCCAAGAACGTCAGAGATGGCGGTGAAATGAAAACACAGAGAATAAAGGGGAGATAAGATAAAGGGGAGGGGCTGGGGTGGTGCCGTCCCGCTGGTGGTGGCGAGATGAACGCAGGGGTGGGATATTCTCTGGTCGGAGGCCTGCGTGGCTGCTTCACACCTGTGGATCATGAGTGCAGAAAAGGCGCAGCTGTGATGTCATACACGCCGCCAGTGACCTATTAGAGATGCAAGCCCCGCCCCCTGTGGCGGCGAAGCGCTCAAAGAACAGAGGTAATACTCCAAACTGATATCCGACCGTCATGAAATGTTTCTAGTTAGGGTTGGCGAGCGAAACGCCGCGCCGGCAGGTTTTAGGCCTCCTAATCCAAGAAAACACTCGCGTTAATGAGCCGGAGTGTTAAGATGATTAGTGGAAATAATCTGAGCAAATAAAGGTGGTTTGTACAGCTCTGTACAGCCAATAAAGGCAATTCCCCGAGTAGATTAGCATATGTAACGGATACCTGCAATCACAGCGCTTCTACAAACAGGATTAAAATATGACCTATCGGGGGTTTTAGAGCCACAAATGCTGAAGATGCTAACAACAGCAGCAGTTTTTAGTAAATATAGGTTGGACTCGCGGAGCTTTAGAGCCATGCCGAACACGGAGCCGTGCCAACTGCTAATGGGAAACCGATCCGCACGCTACGTGTGGCTTATTCCATTAGACTCATTAAAGTGTCACTTTGTCATCAGCGCGGCCTCGCGCTCACAGCTTGGCTTACAACTCCAGCAAAAGGCTCATTGTATGGCGTGTGTAGAAGGCACAGCGGAGCACATTTTTCATGCCGCAGGTATAATTTGTCTTCCAGACAGCAGCTGAAAGACACTAACATTGGAGGTATTGAACAGAGGGCCGGAGAGTAACAGGTCAATTAAAGGGGCAAATGGAACTTTAGTGCATTTAATGCATCAAATTAGGGTTTTTCTGCCTCATTCCAAACTGAACTGCAGCCTGAATTCTGACTGCATATTAATAAATGTGAGCTTCTTTCAGGCCTTTCCCAGAATCCGCCAGAGGTTTTCCTCTCAGGAACGAGCCGACCTCCTGTGCAGACGCTAAATTGCAGGAAAGGGGGTTTCACGCTCGGCTGCAGCAGAAACTTTATCGAGCACCTCTGAGGAGGATCTGGCCGAGCCTTGATTAAAAGCTGCCTCTCCGAGGGGACCGAGCAGAGCCCGAATCAAAGAAACGGCCCCGGCATTTGCACGCCCATGACCCACAGACAGGCTTCCAGCCGCCCTCCGGGGTTGGGATTGAAGGTTTAAACTCGATTAAACTCACCTGTCGGCTCTAGAAGAGTAAAACAGCCTTTTTCCCTCAGTGGAAACAGAAAAGCATCAGACGAACTGGCGACGCCGCCGCCGCATTCTTCAGTCCGCCGAGAGATTTTAGGCAAAAATAATCAAAATAATCGCAGCACGATGGAGACCAACCCGTCCCAGAGCGTGCACGTAAAGGAAGTCTCTCTCGCCGCCTCCGAACTGCCCGGCCGATTGGAAAATGGCCGCCGGAAGAAGCGACCTCTGCAGCAAAGACGAGCAAAGCGCCCGCGTCCCGTCCTGCCGGGGATCCTTTTCCTGTGACGGCGCCTCATTAGTGTCAACAGCGCGTCCTGCTGAAATCTGCGCCCAGGCGGTTCCGGCCGACGTGATTTACGGCCGTCCCTGCGTGTTATTAAAAGGCTAAATGCAACTCTAAACACATTTCACGCAGCCGCTGCCCCGCGGAGGACCTTTTATGTACAGAGGTGAATGTCCCACATTCGGAAACATTTAAACAGTTTATATAGTGGGAAAACATTGTTCTAAATTTATTTTTATGGACATGTCACAGATTATTACTTTGGTGCTCAACACAGGCGCTGAGAGACGGAATTACAGTGTCTGTTCTAAACAGATCCTGCACCCGTAGTTTAAGGCTTAACTTTAAACATACATTTCAGGTTCCAGCCGTCCGTGCCGGTTTTCAAGCAGGCTACAGCTTTGACAAGGAATTAGGACATGTGTTGTGAATGTGACGTGAATGATTTTAGCAGAAAATGGTTGAAAGGATTGTCATTTTAGCCATAATTGGGAGGATGGTGGTCTGGTGACCAGTAGGGGGCGCTGGTGTGGAAAATGCTCCTTTAAAAAAGTGACTTCTGTGGTTGCTGATTTCCACATCAAAATCAAAAACACTGCAGCATTTCAGTCAAAGAATGACGAAAAACAGATCGAAAGGTCACCAGAACTCTATGATCTCGACCCCATTTTTAAGCACAAAGGGGGGAAATCTTGGAGCGAAACCCTTTAATGGGCCTTTTCTATCTGTTGCGACAGAATCTCGATGCAACAAGGGATTAAAAAAGCACGGTAGCAATCAAACTGGTTATTTTTCCGCTTCCAAAATGGCAACAGATCGTTTCAGGAACACGGAGTCGAGCTAGCCGAGCGGCCACCACAAGGCCTTGAACTTAAACCAATAAAAAGTAGGAACTGGAAAAAGTATGTCAAAGCGAGGGAGCCAGCAGTCCTGACTCAGTTACACCAGTTCTGTCAGGAGCGATGGGCCAGAATGCTAACAACTCATTCTGAGAGGTCCGGGAGAGGCTATCCAACATGTCTGACCCGTGTTAAACAGTAAAGAGGCAACGCTACTAAATACCCCAACTAAAAATGGAAAGTTATTTTCACTGGAGACGTGAGGAAGGAGCGGAGAAGTGAAGCAAACCGCAATTATTCTGACATTCAGGTTAATAAAACAGCGCTTTCAGATGAGCTGTGACAGGGATAAACGACCAGAATAAGTGTTGGAAGCACTAACAATAACTAAAATGGATTTTTGGAATGCACTCTGAAATCACAGATCTCCTTTTCCTCCTCTCGAACTCCACAAGCCAGTCTGACCACAACAACACCTCAACGCTGGAGAAGGGCTCCACGCTAACGTAGTTACTGAATCGCAGAAACGCTCCCCTTTTCTCCAATTTCCCGTCTTTACATCTCAGGCCTGGCGTGCACGCAGAGCCGAGGGAAGGGTGGCATCTATTAAGCATGAAAGAGCTCATATGGACGGCAACTGGGGGCCGGCGCATCCCCGTCCCACGTATTGCGAGCAGCTGCGGCTCCTGAGAAAGTCGCATCAATCGCGCCGCGCGTGTCCGTTTCTAACGTTTGTCAGGGCTGCCGTGTAAACACGCAGGCAGGGAAAGCTGCCATTGTTCCAGGAAATGCTGGCGCTTCCACCACAGCAACAGAGCGCTGACCTCTGACCCCCCGATTGGGAACTTGTAGGCTGACCAGTAAACCAGGCGGCGGCGAACAAACGGGCGCAGCCCTCAGTCTGGGCCCCCGCCATGTTGGCCCACTCCTTTGTGGTGGTCCACCCCGGTGATGGAGCTGTTTGGACGGTCAGCTCTGAAGCTCTGCGGCGTGAAGGCCGACGCCTGCGTTACGTCCTGGCCGCCGCGCACGTTTACTCAACGTGGGAGGACGGAGGTCCAGAACAATCCTGGACGCAGCCACTCGCCCCGCCAGGCTTGAAATTTAGTTTATGGTGGAGCTTGAATCAGTTTTTAAAGAAGTCAATCAGAGCTAAACGAGTCTTTAGCTGGTTTTACTGGTGAACATTCAACCACAGATCGGACCATTCAGGGAGCAAAGACCCAAAAATAAACTGATAATTATAGGACAGATATCATAATTCTGTAGGAGAGGCCGCAGTCTCACCCATTTCCCCTTGACCCCCCCCTCCCCTCCCAGCCAGTCAAACCTTGTTAACAACTGTTTGCCTTCTAATTGACTTTGTGCCAGTCTTATCTTTAAACTGATCTAAACTATTGAGGGGGGTGGCTGGGGCCACAATAGCCACCCAGCTGACTTGTTAAGAGCCCCCTATTGTCTCCCACAGCAGCCGCGTCTCTCCCCGAGCGGAGGCTCCGGAATCACAAAAAGACGATAATCTCAAAACCAACGATCGATTTACATGAGGGAGGGGGGGGCTGAACGATGGCAAACACGGCTTAAAGTGAGCGAAACAACCGCCGCGCAGGAGACAATCGGATTAAAACTGAAGAGTGTTCAAGTGTGCCAAAGTTTGAGGATGAATCGGATGTTCAATAGCGCGAACGGAGTCTCCAAAAAAGACTGAAACGTGTTCGATCTGTGGGCTGACGCGTGTCTGGACGACCAGAGCAGACAATGAAGAGCCGCCAGAGAGCCAGAGAGAGGTGAGAATGGGAGGGAATGTGGAGACTCACCGGACGCGCACAGTTTCAGGGCGCTTTGGAGCAGCAGGGCGACCCAGAGCGCACAAGCTGGACATCTCCACGCACGCCGACCCGCCGCTGCCCAAGTTGGATACATTCCTCCGGCTCTGTGTTAAAACCTTCGCCCTCCTTTTCACATCCAACTGAAGTTTGAAGCAGCTTCAAAAATAATCTCTCAAACGTGGTGCGCAGTTTGCTTCACGCCTGTCGATCAATGCGCACCGACACACGGTCTCTAAAAAAATGTATGTAAGTCAGAATCTGGAAGGAATTAATCTCCTGGTTTCTGACTCTGAGCTCTCCTCTCTTCACTGATCGCCCTCTCTTCCCAACTGAAGGAAATTCCTCCTGCAAACTTCACAGGGATGAGATGTGCCCACAGGAGCCACATGGCTCTGATTAGCCACGCGTCGCCACCTAGCGGCCAAACATGGGAACTACAGTTCCGAGCGCTGACGCGGATACACATTCAAATTAGGCAGATAAACCCCAAAAGCTGCATAATACTATTCAATTCAATAGATTTTTACATGCAAATCTATCAAATATACTAGTCAGAACAACCCACGGATAAAAGTGATAAAATGAATGAAGAATAAGCAGCTCTTCCACGCACTGTAAGCATCTTAAAAAGAATAGAGTCGCATAATTGTGGTCACAACCCAAAGCACACTAAATATTAAAGGACACATTCAATAATATTCCCTTAATGTAAAAATAAATACAAGAATGAATTCAATTAATGGCGATATTAAAGTCCTAAATGTGCACGCCAAAGTGATGTCATTTAACGATGAACTGTAGCTCTCGCTGCCTTTAACTCTCCCACAGCATCCTAATGGTCAATCTGGAGCTCATTACTCATCAAATGCGGTTGCAATTTTTGAGATTTATGCATTTTTTATAATAACTAAATGAAGGCGATGTTTAAAATAACAGCCGGAGGCTCGAGACATCTTCATTTGGTTGCAATTTGCGCGTCACGCTGACAGATAATTAAGAGGAAGTGTGCGTGGCGGCTCACGCCTGCTGCAGACGCGTCCGCCGCAGATGCACACGCATCTCTCACGCCGTCCAGACGTGCGCGCAATCATTAACACCAGAACATCACAGCACCGGGAGCGAGGCTGCCCTCTCATGTATGTATTCCGGAGGCTGTTGCATGTGAGCGTGCACATGCAGAACACTGAAATGACCTGGAAGAGAATGGTAGTGATTTAGCAGCTCTGGTGCTGCCATCATTATGAGCATCCCCTTCTCATTAGATGGAAATCTCATGTTTGACTTTAACTGCACGGCCTGTGTTTCTGCTGTAGATCTGAAACAGGCCGAAGGATCAAGGACTCGGCTCACAACCCACTCCAGAACCCCCCCCCCTCCCGCCTCCCTGCTCACCCCGAGTCACCTCCAGAGACTCCAGATAACACTGCCAAACTTCCTGTGTACCACAGGATGGCCCGGGGGTGTGTCCAAGGGTTGTGTTTGGGACCAGAACTCACTCTATCTGACATATTTGGAGCGGCTGGCTTCTGTTTCCAGGATCCTGTGAGCTTTGTGTCAACAAGTCTTTGTAATGCCCCACCACCAACTGCACAGTTGAAGTATTTAGAGTTATGGTGATTTTTGAGGCTTGGGGGGGGGGGGCGAAGCGAGAGTTGCCAAAGTTCTGATCAGAACCAGGGCTGCAGCTCGGCACACAAACACAGACTGCAGTTCATTTGCTAAAGATGATCGAGGGTTTGCCCGGAATTAATCTTTTTAGGCCAGAAGTTTGTCATTTTGGATCCCTTTATTGTATTATTCTAAATTGAATTGTGAGGAAATGAGCCTCGCACTGAAATATGGAGACTGCTTGGGCGAGGATCTGCGGCCTCGCGGGCCGACTGCGAGAGGTGTTTCTGCCGAGCTTCTTCTGGAGGAACGCGTGTGAGCGGGAGCGGCATGAAATCACATCACAACCAACGCAAACAAAGGCCTTTGGTGACCAGCGAACGCACCGCAAACAAACAGGCCGCGGAAGCAGGTGGATTCGGGCGTGACTGATGCCACCCGGCTGCTTCGTCGATCCGAGGGGGGGGGGGCTGTGCAGAACCAGGTGACTCTCATGTCCAGCATCCAGTTTCCTCAGATCCGCTTTCGGACAAAACCTTCAAACCTCTCCTGAGACTCTCTAAGCGTTCGGATCCTGAAGCCAGTTCATATCGGGCCGTTGTTCTCATCGGGCCTACACGTATGTGAAGCAGCAGCAGGATAATTGCTCGCAGTCAAACACGGAAAAGGCCACAGAACTGAGCCCGACTGGGCTCCGCGTTTTTCCTTCTTTGGTTTGTATTTTTAGTGCCGAACATTTGGAATGTGCTCAGACAACAGGCGTTTGCAGAGCAAACAAAATAGCTTGATTAAATCAAGCTCAAGAACAACATAAAACACTCTGGCCGCAGTGCGGGATACTCCCCCCCCCCACACACACACACACAATGAGAGTTCCTAGTCCAATTTGAAGCCTCTGCATCTAATTTCTGTTTGATCTTCACCCAGAAACACTTTTGTCCTCAGTGGGAAAAGTGTTTTCTGGTGTTTGGCCTCTTGGCTGATTCGATCCAGCACCAGACTGGAACAGAGGACTGGGTGTGGCCCGCTGGTCCGGCCCGGTTCCGCTGTGAACAGCATTTATGCGGGCTAGATTTCCTAAACCCTGCACAGTGGCTGAGGCAGAAGAGTTTTAGGGGTTTAGGAATCATGTCACTGGTGTCGAATCCGCAGGAGGCGACACGACGAGGTGACAGAAAACGTGAGAGGAACCGTGTAAAGGAGGCGTGAAAGCTCCCAGCGCTGCCTCCTCGCTGTTTCAGGACTTTAAAGAGCGACGGCCTTGGCTGCAGCTACAGTTCCTCGTTCTTGAAGGCAGCTCTGGAATCAAGGCCAGCAGCAGAGGAGGCGTCTGGGCGTCTCAACGCCGCTGGCCACGCCCACTTCGCCATGATCACCTGGTGCAGCGACAGCCAACCCAAATACAGCCCGGGAGCCGTTACAACGGGCCCGTCGGAACAATGCGGCACCATAAAAGTTTCCACCGTGCGTTTGTGACTCCTGGGGGAGCAGGGGAGTGTGTGTGTGTGTGTGCGTGTGCGTGTGAGGGGGGGGGGGGTCAGGGGCTGGAAACAGCCCTTTGAAGCCCTCAGTCCGAAATCTCCACAAACACAGAGGATTCTGGTCTTAACAGCTGATCTTCTGTATTTGCAGTAACAGCAAAGGTGAAAGATCTTTTGTTACGTTGCCACGGTAACTAGTCCAAGCACTCGCAGCTCAGCGTTAACTGTATCGTAGGTGATATGAATAAACCCCCCCCCCCCAGCTGTTTTAACAGCAGTCCCATTGACTTTCTCTTGACGTAACAGCACCAAACGTGTTAGTTTGTGTTGAGAAGTAAAACAATGGATAAAAAAGAATCCAGGAGCCCAGGAGTTGATGTCAGGTTCATTTATTGGTGGATGGGTTAGATCAGAGGCACCAGGTCGGGGAGGGACGTGGGGGGGAGCTGCCCCAGTCTGCTGAGCTCTGGTCAGCTCTCTGTTGTTAGTTTTGATGATGCTGAATGATATAAATAACTCTTCTCCCTTATATTAGCATATTAGCACTCAGTAACACTCGAGGGTGGCAGTGATCGGCGACAGACGTCTTTTTCATCCAGTTCGGGGGCTGACACCGATAAAGCATCCGGGGGCAGCTTCACCCCCCCCCCGTCTACAGAGCGGAGGTATCCTGTTGCAGGGCGGGTGAAGGCAGCGTGGCAGCGGGATCATGTGATCACTGTGGGGCCAGTGCGTCCAGTCGTCTCGCGGAGCTGGGAGACCTTCAGGGCGATGTCTACCAGGGGGGCCAGCATCACCTGCACGCACCACACAAGCACAAACAACGGCTCACTTCCTGTTTCCTGACAGCGGAGCCTCGCACGAGAGCACAGAGGCTTGTCAACAGTCAGCTGGATACAGACAAACTTGGCAGAGAACGTGCAGCGTTTGAAGCCTCTTAACGTCCAAAGATCAAATCTGTGCGTAAATCAAACCAGCCAGGAGCCAAACACATGACCCATGAACCCGCCAGCCGTTTATCTGTCAGGTTACAATTCTCAAACAATAATGTTCTGCTTATCAGCTGTCAGCAGCAAATAAGACGATTCCAGTTTAATTCAGGCTGCGTCCCACTTTCCTGTTCTGCACCCCCTCCCTGTCAGCACCACCTGGGCTGTCTTTATCCTCAGTTTAATAAGCTTTTTCTTCCCATGGTTCGCGTCCGTGGGGAAGATAAGCTGCAATAACTCAAGCCTCAAACAAACATCAGCCCACATATGAATCACTCTGCAGCTCTGGGAGCCGCTCGCACAGACGCGAGGACGTGGACGTCACGCTCGCTCGGGATTTTACAGAACTGGCCGGCGGTCTCGTTTAACGCGCGTTTATTTTCCTATCCCATGACGTCGCCGTCTGGCTGTCTTTACTGTCCTGACCTGTGGGTCCTGGTAAATCTTCTGGGGGTCCTTCTCGTAGCTGTCGATGTAGAGCCTGATTGTGGCTCCGGCGCTGCCCGTGCCGCTCAGGCGGAAAATAATTCTGGAACCATCGGAAAAGATGATCCTGAGGCCCTGAGAGGGAAACGTGGAAAGATGAAGAAAAACTGTGACTGTGAAAAGCAGGAAGGAATGAAACTATGATAGGAGTCTAGTCTATAGTGACGGCCGGTTACATCTGCCGTTTATTCATTTCAGCGTTCCTCCTAGTTTAATGCAACACTGTACTGCCTGTTTGACTTCCTATTTATTAAAGTTTGTCTCTTACCTGGTTTTTGGACACACTTCCGTCCACAGGGTCTGTGTAGGCAAAGTTGTCAGCAACAGCCACTTCATAGCTCTTGTCACCAGAGGAGAACTTCTTTCCGATAAAGGATGGGTCGAACATGGCTTTCTCAAGATCTTTGATCATCTTGTTGGCAGCATCAGAATCGACCTCCTCATAATCATACCTGGATGAGAAAATAGAATCCGGTCTTACGCTGGAGACGCAGGCCGGCACCTTTCTTATGTACCACTGGGGGGCGCCAAACAGCAGTTTATGGACTGATATTTATTCATTAGGCCATTACAATAGGAGCTGTTTTCACTCCTTTCAGAACTTGAAGTAGTGCTCTTTCGATCCTCAATGTCATTATTTAAAATAATTATTTTACAGAGATCAGTGGTGACCTGGTGAAGAAGTTCCTCCCAAACTTCTGCCAGTGGTCTTTCATGATGTCTTCCACACTCTGTTTCCTGACAGCCAAGATGGACAACCACGCGAGCACTGCCCACAAGCCATCCTTCTCCCGGATATGATCAGATCCTGTTCAAACAGCAGAGGGAGAAGCTTAGAGCTGCTCATGTACTGGAACATCAACGTGAATTACTTCATTTTCTCACCTGTGCCGAAGCTTTCCTCACCACACAGGGAGAGTTTACCAGCATCCATCAGATTCCCAAAGAATTTCCAGCCAGTCGGAGTCTCATACATCTGCATCTTTAGCGCCTTAGCCACACTGGAACACACAATAAGACACAGACAACATGTAGCCTGTTCTGTTTATAGAGGAAATTAGCATTCGTGATGCGTTTCCTTTATTTACTTGTCCAGTGCTCCACTGGTCGGCATGCTGCGGGCCAGACCTTTGACCCCAGTCTTCTGGAAGTATGGGATGCAGGTAATATTGGCAGCGATGGCAGCCACGGAGTCTGAAGGGTTCACGAAAAAGCCGTGTTTACCCAGAACCATGTTACGGTCCTGAAGAGACGGAAAAGGGGAAAAAAAAGATATGTAGTGTTTGATTGTCTACTTCCTGTGCTGTAGTTAACAGCAATAACCAAGTTAACTGGGCACACATCCATAATTCAGGTTAATTAGGCGTCCAAAAGTAATCTTACATCTAAGAAGCTTGTGTGCAGACTGCAGCAACAGAGGTCAGCGTTTGTGGGATCAGGATAGAACGAGACTTGAATCAGTAAATACTGGCATTTAACTCCAGTGGTGCGATCAAGATCAAACATGTTCCGGTTCACACCCACCAAAACACAACAGGAAGTCTTCTAATACATATCGAGAGCGACCTGTTAAAAGCCTAAAATAGGACCAATCAGGATCAGGTCAGACAGAAGGTCAAAGACCAGAGCGACCTGCACGTCCCAAACGGTGAGGAGCTATCATTGAATTCCATTGGGAAGCAAACATTCCAAGCTGTTATGAAAGGAGAACCTGTGACAGAGCAGACTCAACAGGTCTGATCCACCGTCTACAACATGAGGAGGCCTGTCAGAAGGAAGAAGAAAACACTGCCTGGCTAATTTTCATTAGCCTGGCCAATGAGGCAGCTGAATAGCTCCGACAGACCAGATTACTTACACCATCGCCATCAAAAGCAGCTCCTAAGTCATAGTCTCCAGTCTTCATGGTGTTGACCAGGTCAGCAGCGTAGGTCAGGTTAGGGTCGGGGTGATGGCCTCCAAAGTCGTCCTGGGGGACACAGTTAACGGCTGAGTTGGCAGGAGAACCAAGTTCCTCACAGACTATCTTCTTCACATAAGGACCAACCACTAAAAGGAGGCAAAGACTTCAGAAACGAACAATCACAGTGGGAATACAGAGACCGTCCGCGCTCTCACCGCCGTGCATGGCGTCCAGGCGCACGTTGATGTGACTGGGTCCTGACAGAAGCTGCTTCAGGGCAGCAAAGTCAAAGATGCCCCTCAGCATCTCAGCGTAGGCCTCCACGGAGTCAACGATCTCCACTGAGGATCAGAGGAACCAGGTTCAGAAGGCAGAAGACCATAAACTGGTTAATTGTGATGATCTGGGATCACCTGTGAAGGGCTTGAAGGTGTCCACCTCGAACGTTTGCTTGCCAATTTGGGCTAGATCCACTTTGAGCTCTGGGCAGATGTGATACTCCTGCAGGACTTTGCTGACCTCGAATATTTGGTTTGTAATGGCCTCTGGAGCAGGTCCTGGAGAGGAGAGAAACAGCGTCGTGGTGAGGACAGGAAGTACAGAGAAACCAGCCTTAAGTGTGGCGACGCCACCTTTGCCCTCTCACCTCCACTGGCGATGTTGTACTTAATCCCAAAGTCTCCGTTGGGGCCTCCGGGGTTGTGGCTGGCCGTGAGGATGATGCCGCCCACTGCCTTTATCTTGCGGATCACACAGGAGACCGCCGGGGTGGACATGATGCCATTCTGACCGATGACAAGATGGCCGATCTAGAGAAGAGGGCACAAGTCCACCAGGGCGTGAACACACACGTGAAACTGCACGAGGACTCCTTTAGTCCCGAGAGACGGATGCAACCATCACAGTAGCCTGCACAAGGCTGCTCGAAGACAGGAATATCCCTCTGACCCCCCCCCCCCCAACCATCAGGAATAGCTGCAACCCTGAGGTGCCCGCCTGTGTCTGGGCTCTGCAGCGTTACGCAACATCCAGACTCTGAGCAGGAACCACAGCTGCAACCGTCCTTGGTGCATGTTGAAGAGGCCGAGTTGGCGTGAAACGTTCATCTGAGGAGTCCAGATCACAGTTAACCACGGTTCTATTAGCTCTGCTCCACGCACACGCCGGACGTGACCGGCTGCACGTCGGCCGTCACGCCTCCCGCTCCCCCCGAAGTCTTTGCGGGGAGAATCAGCCAGTCACATCCGACCAAACCTCCTTATTAAACAGCCCAGCTTCAGGCTGTCATTCTCCTCTTGCACCACCGGATAGACCTTATGCAAGTCCGGATTATGTAAAAGCAAACCGCGCTCTCCGGTGTCGGAATCCGGCATAAATGTCAAAGGTGATGGTTTGGTGCATTTGCTCGATCCAGACAGATTGGCTGCAGGTCCAGGCGTGTTTTACCGACCACCTGTGTCTTTTTCTCAATATTAATGAGCAAATCGGTCATTTAATGCAGCCTCTAAGGCTGACAATCTTCTTCGGGTTCAGACAGAAATGGCACCCTTGCTCAATCACAATGATATGCTAAAGGATAAAGTGAACTCCAGATTTATTCACTGCATAAGAAAGCCCAAATTAAATCGTTCCATGAACGCGTGTGAGTTTTAAAAGCGCAACATTCGATGTCGTCCCTTTACACCCTCCACCTCCACATTAGCCATTTCAATACTTTTGTAAAAAGTAAACTCGCTCGTAGCTGAAATAACGAAGTCCAAATGTTATACAATGGCTAAACGTTTAGATGAAGAGTGTATATGCACAAGTCATGTCAAGAAAACGACAAAATTCGACGGATGTTCTCAGCTAGCTAATGCTAATCGTTTCCATGGGCTTCTACGCTGTTGGAGCTCCGTTAGCTAGCGAGCTAATGCTACACACCGACGGGGCGTCCTACGGGGGGGGGGGCGACACGTTGCTCCCATACTGACCCCATTGGCAGCAGCGATCTGGACGATCAGCTGAATGGCGTCCTTCATGAAGAACCTGCCATCTCCCCCCACCACCAGAGAGGCCGCCTGGCGCTGGGCGGGCTCCACCACGGAGAGAACGCTCTGGATGAAGTTCTCGGCGTAGTGCTGGTTCTGCTGGAACACCGTCACCCGCTTCCTCAGCCCGCTCGTCCCGGGCTTCTGGTCCGTGTACGGCTTCGTCTTGACCGTCGTTATTTTCACCATGGCTGACGCGCACCGAGCACCTTGGGTCGACCTGTGTGATCCGCGGAGTGGTGCGACGAGGACGCGGCTGCAGTGGCGGAGCAGCGGGGGGGGGGGGGGGGGGGAGGGGAGGGCAGCGCGCACACGCCCCCCTCCGTTTAAAGGGCACATCCGCCCCCTCCGCTGACAGGAGCCCGTGGAGGACCTCTGCACTCCAAACAGCGTTTATGGCCACGAGCGTGCTTAATCAAACGTTAATAAATAGATAATGGTGTCACATTAGCGCCCGAATTTGAGGCTTTTAAAAAACAGTGAGTGGTGGGTGAAGCCCAGAGAGGAGGATGAACTGAAGACAGGGTGATTCCGTGTATAAAGGAATGTTTTAAAGTGATTCATTTAATCGCCTAACTCCCATTTTCTCTTCATCTGCCATTTTTCTGATGGAGCTACAGATTATTTCCAATCCCTGTTGGATTTCCTGAACCATCAATTCAGTTTAACACGTTTCCTTCTCAAAACGAGACGTCACAGCTGGTGAGAGGACGTGAATCCACCAGAGTCACTTCCTGATGGTATTAAGTCACGCTTGAAGACTCTTCTGACCTTTTAATCCTTCCATTTCAGACAAACCTCTGAGACTTTTGCAGGGAAACATATCGACATACGAGTCTATTTGCGTTTCAGTGACAATATTGAGAAACGGTCTCCTCGGCTGTGTTTGCCTGTTGCCTCAGTGTCTGATTATCACAAGGAGCAAAGTTTAACGTCTAACCACGTATGTGGGGCATGTGCTAATTGTGGGGCTGCTTTTATAAAAATGAAGCAGTTTTTTTGGGGGGGGGGGCATCATGGGGTTAGACGACCCTGAGCAGCGGCAGTAAAACTTTGTGTTTGGGAGGAAGAGCAGAGGCTCCGGACATTAAATACATCTCACACCGTGTGGCATTTAGTTAGCTGCCTCTACTGTTTCAGCACTGAAAGTCAAAGGTCAAATAATGGCTCGAAAGGTATAAATAGAAGGTGGGGTGCTCTCGATTGGAAAGGCCAAGGGCAAATAAAGCATGTCTAGCGCAACACAAAGGTATGCGCCGCCCCGACAACCCCGAATCTCTACATTAATACGAAGGGACGACAGCAGAGAGGCCAAAGCAGCAGAGTTCATGCAGGAAGACACAAAGAACCGAGAGGGTCAAAGGATATTTGAATATTCTGGAGCTAAATTCACGCGTAGAGTTAAATAACATCAGCTCTGATCTTTTGGTTTCATGAATCTATACAGAGAGATAAAAACAGCAGCTTCAATGTGAAAATCACACTTTTTAAATCGTACAATTTAACCGAGCAGCTAAAATTCTGATTTATAAAGCAACTTTAAAGCAGCTGACTTTTACAAATGACTACTGCTTCTAAATGATAATAAAGATATAAACTAAGGTGGCCATTGAGCCACAACTTGACCTCAGTTTAACTGGATTTACTTGAAGGCCACACGGTCAGTAAACATCAATGCCTGAACATCTCTGAAATACGGCCCCTCCTTTAAAGCTTTCTGACAAATTACGGCAGAGATGGTAAAATATAACAATAACGGCTCATTTCTATAGATTATGGCTCCTGTTTTGTGCTGTTGCCTAAAGTTTCCCAGCTTCATGTGGAGGGCAGCAGAGTCTCCACACAGTTATAAGTCCAGTCCTGCCTCTCGTTCACCGGTAGGACATGTTGACACACCTACGAGACAGGACACACGTCTTTGCATTGATCATCGTCTCAGTATTATTATTTTTTTGTTTCTGAGAGTTTCTGTCACTGGAATGGGACATTTAGGCGTATTCACCATCTTGGTCCTTGCTGGCACTTCGACAGCAAACACATTGAGGCCTCTGCTGCTGCAGCAGTTCCTGCTCTGCTCGTTGTTCACGTGAACCGTCGCTTTCTGGTTGGTCTGGAACACACAACAACCACGTGTTGCAACGTGCTGGACCAAAATTCTGGAGAAAACCCCCCACACGGAGACTACCTTGTTGGCTATGAGTGTGGAGATCCTGTGTTCCCCTCGGTAGGTGTAGATGAAGACGCTTTCCTGCCCCCTCAGTGCTCTGGCTCCAGCCCTGGCAGTGATGGACTTCTGGAGGGCCTGATTCAGAAGCCTGGGTCCTGAGGCCATACTGACAGGCTGGATGGATGGTTGAGCAGCTTCACAGTGGACATCTATCTGGAACGGACACGCCTGGGGAGGAGTTCACGTAAGATACTCAAGGTCTACAAGTCAGAATGTGTGACTCCTTTTGAAGGGTGGCTGCTTTGAATAAAGACTGGAGGATGATACAAACATCTGCGAGCTCCAGCATTCGGTTGTAGCCCATCGCTTCCAGGCTGAGCCACAGGTCAGCAGGGTCTCCTTCCTTCTCTGTGGCCTCCAACAGGTTCAGCTCCATGAAGCCCTGTCGTGTCAGCTGATTCTTCCTCATGTCAAAGTTTTCTGCTCATCCAACAAAAACAACACAACAAATGAGTTCCAGAAGACCAGTTTTCACCATAGTCCACGCCGTCCACATAAATACACACACGCTGTGTGTCTTGGAGAAATTCTGACCTTTGCAAACCAGCCAGGCATCCTTATCACATTTCTCTCCACTGGTGCGCAGCTCAAAGAAGTTGTACTCCTCTAAACTGAGCAAACCATTTCCGTCAATGTCTATGATGTCAAAGATGTCAGACAGCGCCTCCCTGTGGCCAACATGAGCAACACAGCAACGTACAGTTTTGGTAATTAAAGGTGCAACATTGTGCATATTTTCATACCAACCTGAGCTCTCGGGAGAGGTCAATTTCTTCTGTGTCGGACCTGTTGATAAGTTCTACTGCTTTACCAGAAGTTGTTTTCTTATTTCTCCTCTTTAGTTTGCAGCCACTAGTGAAGGGAAGCAGGTAGTAACTCCCAGCATTCAGCTCCCCTTTCCAAACATATTTCTGCAAGAATCAGGCAGTAGAAAAGTGTGTAAACACATAGAACATCAACTTCATGGCATTTGCATGCTGGTGTAGTTTTACTAACATTTGTTTTGGATAAAAAACATGTTTCTCCAGTCAGATTGACTCCAGGAGTCACATGGAACCACTTTATTTTCATATCTGACTGATCTGGGTGTGTGTTTCATCACTGGTTATTAACTCTGAACATTCAACCACTCGTATCTGTCGTTTGAAGCTCAAACATACCTCTCTGTCCCTCGCCTCGGTAAAACACACCAAGGTTGAGTCCTCTTTAGCTTCACCAGCTGACGTGACAAAAAGAGCCGTGTCCACCGCCATCCACGAAGACGGTATATCTGGACAATAAAGACGATTACGTTATTGAAATTCACCATTCCACCAATGATAATGAGCGTCAGTACCGGGCCGTCGGCTGAGGCTGAGCGGCTGAATGGTCAGGTAGACGTTTGTGGTCTGGGGGATGTGGAGCTGATACTGCAGAGAGCCGATACTCCCGTCAGTCTCAACGAAGAAACAGCCCCTCACGCCACTGTTGTACCACTCCTGGGGAAAAAAGACATTTCTGTCAGTCACATCACACTCAAACAAGCAAGATGAGGGGAATTCCTGAGTAAATACTTTCAAAAGTTCACATTTGCTACGTAAAATGCACTTCAACATGTTATACTCCTGTTTGTCCAGCTGGGGGCAGAAGTGTGACACCGGTTTGCTAAAGCTTTCAGTTCCAGCAGGTCATGATAGAAAAAACTGGAATCCATTTAACTTTGATAAATACAGCCATTTCAGTTTCATGGCAGCGCGCCTTCAAAACCATCAAGAGACTACTCAGGCGATATTTATGAATCCCAATATTTTGTCTAGTTGTAAAATCCTGACGGTCCTTTTCCAGGCAGCACAACTAAAATTAGGTAATAATTTGAAACAGGGACATCAAAACAAGTTTTTCTTCCATTCATTGGAGACACATTAAAGGGAACCACAGTTGGCGTGTGCACACGTTAGGGGACACCGAGGAACAAACACAGCCTGGAACAGGCGACATTTCCTTCTGCATGGATCAATAAATCACCAAGTTTAACAAAGAAAAATACCATAAAGATGGAGCGTGTCATTCCTTTAGAGCAAAGCCATTTTCTCCACGTATTTATCCCGGGCTGTGAGAGACATAAAAGATCCGACCATAACACTTTGGTGCTTTGTCCAGACAACATGAAATGAGGAAAATTGCCACGGGCACACGTCAGCTACTTAAAGATTTCAGAATGAATGTCACCATCAAGAGTCAGCCTGCAGACTAATACAGATGCTGTCACCTGCTCTGGCCACAGAGCTGAGTTATTGCTTCACGGAGGGTCTCACACACACACACGCACACACACACACAGCCCTCTGCTGCTCAATTATCAGCTCATGGCATTATAGCAGCCAAAATGGCGAGGACGCACATTCCTCCACCTCCGTGGTGTTTGGTCCCCTCCTGTCTCAACACGGAGCTTGACCTGAGATATGGGACATGGCGGACCGTTCCATTTATTTATTTATCTATTTATTTTTTCTAAAGGAGCAAACCAGCTGAGGTGAAGCCATAAAGGTAGAAAACAAAGCAGGCGGAGGAAAATACAGTGTGTCTCTAGCGATCCTGTGCTAAAATCACCCATCACACACAGCAGCGTCCGCTGTCATGGAGACGGGATTCACCCTATCATGGAGACGCTCATGGAGGTCACAGGAAACTAGGAAACAGACATATCCTCCACACCATGTGTCGGATGAATGATGCGATGTTCATCATAAAAGGCAGCGAGACACAACGGGACAAAAATGGAATGTAATTGTTGCTCCACTTATATATGTTTATCCCTCAATGACCTCATAATCGTAAAACTTGTGAAACAATCTTGGTGGTAGCAACACTGTTATTAAGACTATTTATTACCTGTAAGCCCGAGGGCTCTTGTAATTTCAAGGCCTTGCCGGGTGTCATGGTGATTTGGTTCGAGAGGGACGAGCGTCTGCTGCGAGCTGAAGGAGGGCGGGATGAAGATCGGCTGTCTGTGGCGAAGCATAGAAAGCATTTTAAACCTTCCAAACACAAAACAATAAGACCCAGATTCATAACGGAGAACCTGGAGCGTCAACGTTGCTGCGGTAGAAGAGACAGCGTTTCTGGCTGACTGACAGAGGGAGGACAGCCCTCCCTTCTTCTAACGGTAAACACATTTTGAAAAGAGAGATGAGGTGGACAACATCATCGACACGGTAATCAGTCTTCCCAACAAGTCGGCGCCGAGGTCCGAGTCAAAGCGGCGATGTTGCATCTGCGCGCGGGAAAACTGTGATCTCAGCCCGGCTCAGCTTCAATTAATTACGGAGGTGTTTTAAATCACAAATGGCACAACAGCGGCGTGTCAAATGCATTACCTCAGACAACTTTTTCTCCCCGGAACACTAATTGAATCCAGAAAATGTCAATTCACTAATGAGGTGCCTGATTGTTTCACCGCCCGACAAATCAAGGTGCAAAGTGGTGTTATATGCTTCCAAGCAAATTACCCTGGCACAGAAATAATCAAGTCTGCTGTCAAAGATTGAAAAAATAATTGGTGGCAGATATTTATACTAAAGAAATGGGAGGAAGTTGTTGACATAATTGGCATGAAAGGTGATTTTTCTTACAGGTAAAACACACTTTTCAAGATCCTACTAGCTTCGTCTGATTAATGTTTCACCAAATGAGCATTCAAAATTGTTTTGAAGGTTCCAGAATAACTCATTCAACACGTGTAGGTGGGCCACACTGTCGTGCCAGAGTCTTGTTCAAATGTAGGGGTATAAATCAATATGTGGGAGCGGCGCAATAATGTGATAATCCAGACAACTGTGTGGGAGCTCATTTGTTTTTGCAGAGCTGCTGGACGCGACCCTCCTCTCCACTCCTGTGAAATCCGTCCTCATCTCCCCAGTGAGAAGTGGTGGAATCCTCCAAATCAATAACATGAACATGGACTGACCACTTAAAGCAACCCCATCTATCATCCTGCTGGGGGTCTGTCCCTGGCTGTTCATTCAGATGATTAAAAAAAAGAAATCAGTTCAAAAAGCAACAAATGTGCATGTTGAACTTTTCATTCAAGCAGAAGAATCTATTTTTATATCTTAAGGGTGCATACAGGGTTCAGGTGACCATCGTCCACCAGCGTAAAAGACATTTTGTCCCATCTCGTTACGGCAGAAATTATTGCCCAAATCACAACACTTTACGGTCTCCTCCCTCCAAACAATCAGCCCTAATTGTGTTCCTATTATGATGTATTGCCTGTCCTAATGAGGTGATTTGTCACATGGGGAGTGAAAAATCAATCAATAACACAGCTATTAAATAAAACTAATCGCTGTAGACTGTAGAAGTAGACTGAATGGGCATTAGATCATTAGTGCTGCTTCTGACCTTACGTGCTGCACAGGTAGCCATTCTAGAGTGTCTGTGGTCACACAAGGCATCAAAAATCCTGAACATGTTGTGAATCTGCTCAGCGGTGTGTATGTCTCACATTGTGCGGCGTTGTCGATTGTGTACCTTTCGTGGGTGTTATGTGCGACTCCTCCTGGGCCGTTTCTGAGGACGGAAGGAGAGTCGCTGCAGTTTGCGACGTCCCCGCGGCCGAGGAGGAGACGGAGCCCTTCGGAGGGCTGTATGACTGACTGCCAAAGTTCTGTCTCTTCAACTTTGCATTCGCTTCGAGCCTCTCCAAAGCTGCCGTCTCACACCGTTCTACTGTGGATACAAAGAGTCTGCAGAACTGACAACAGGAAGGAATCAGGCATTAAGACGATGACACACGGGAACAGACCTCCATCGAGATGTAAACACAGATTTCTTCTGAGGCTACAAAGTTATTTTAGGTGTTATTTAACAATGTCACATGTACAATAACGGCAAAATCATGAATGTCACAGGCTTGTACTGTATACTTGATAAGTGGTTACAAAAGTAAGGAACAGAGTAACTCGTAGCATAAACTTACTTCTGGATAGTTCAGTTTTCCATCTTTGTTGATGTCAAGTAATGAGAAAATAGCATTGATTTCTTCAGTGGTCATTTTCTCTCCTCTCTGAAAGAAGAACTTATTCATTTTAATAGGAAAATCAGAGTTACACTGTAAACTGGAGAACATTTCTAATGCTTAATTTGATGTTTTAGCACCGTAAATGGATGCCAGAGTGTGCATTTCTTGCATTTGCCTTGTGCTACTCACAGTCGTCAGAGCCTTTTCCAGTTCAGTGTGTGAGATGTAGCCGTCCCCATTCACGTCCATCCTTTTAAATGCCCTCAGCAAGTCAGTTTCTTCAATTTTCCTTTCACATTTGAGGATTTCACAGAAGTCATCAAAGTTAAGTTTGGATGTTTTGGGAGTCCAGTATTTATTGAGGGTTGCATAGGAGGGATTTCTGCCAGCTTGCTGAAGAGCTTTGGATAGATATAGAGAGAAAAATCATTGATTGACAAATTCTGCAGTGAACAACAATCGAGTAGGCAGTGTTTCAAAGCTAGGTGATATATTTTGTATAGTGCTTTGGAATGATTTGCAAACACGTTTAGAATTTATAGGAATTTTGGAATAGCACATCAAACAGATTTAATGGCAAAACTTTGCTGGTCTTTCCATCATCGGGGAGGCATCACAAACACACCCACGGTTACTGCAGACAAAGATGGGATTTGACTGTACATAAGCAGACGCTTACCACGACACAACTGTTGTTTTGAAGATATATTCATCAAACTTGATTTGAATACAGACAGATATGCGGCTCTGCAGTGTAGGTAGAAGGTTTCTTCTTCATCCGGAGTACGGAATGACTCTTGAAGAGACATTTTGTTAAAAAACAAAACAGACTTAGCTTTAGCGATGTTAGCACCCTAAGCTTCGAAACCAGACGACTGGTAAATATATGTAGTTTTCAACGCGCATTGAAAGCTGACTGAGAAGATCGTTCCGTGTATTTAATTTAACATCAAAACATCATCAGTAAGTCAATCATTAGCGCAGAGAATCTGTTGCTAGGTAAACAACAGCTCCCTACGGTGTCCCACAAAATTCAGCACTGAAGAAACAAACCATAAACCTTTCCGTATGTTGACCGTACTTATCTATGATTAAGTTGAATAATTTTTGCAACAAAGGCATTTCAAATTCTTCATTAAAGTCGAAAGTAAATGGTATTTCTCCCTTAATAATTTTCGGGGAAAGCGCTCCTGTACTCATGGAGCATCCGGAACGTCATGTAAAGGGTACAGTTTCACACGTACTGCTTTCGTGGACATAAGGCGCCAGTTTTGTAAATTTCATACAAAGACGGATATAACTGTGTATAACATCCCTGAGTATCTTTTACTTGTTATAGTTTATGATTTGATTGTTAACTTTAGGTCTATTATTTCCGAAATTTATTACTTTGAACAATTATAAAGGCACGCACTAAATATCCAAACTTTTTAATAGCGTGAAAGGAGCTCTTCCAATGGAAAGTGAGAAACGGGTAAGTAAAGAACTGGTTTTATTTCTACTCCTTTTTGCACGCATTTTGCTCTTCAGTCTGCATTTATTTACTTATTGCTTTTCAAAATTGTTCCTGTCCTAAATAGCCCAAAGCTTCCAAAATACCCGTACATGCAAAAAAGCACCCCACCCTGGCTGAGTCTGCAGGCCAAACAGGTGTGTTAGCAGTCATATTTGTTGCCATGTGACAAAGATCATGCCACTTTTACATACAACCTCATGTCACAATGAAATAATGACAGCAGTTGGAGATATGCTGTGCACAGGTAGGATCAGATTATTTCAGACAGTATTTCTGTGTAAATGATCTTTTGCTGCATTTTAAGGGATTGTCTTCCTCCCCACTCAGCTCTCAAGTAAAATACTGTATATCAATGTTCTCCAGGCTGCAATAAAGATGTGTTGTTTAATCAACAGGCAAGACAAAACTCAAAAGGCGATCAGAAAAGGAGCCGCAGACAGAGCTGGAAAAGTGAGCTTTCATTTTCACATTTCTAATAATAGCCAGAAAAGTACAACAAAGAGATGGAAAGTAAAGCAGTGAGATGAAGGCTTACGCAGAGCAAATCTTTTAATGAGTGACTATATTTCAGTTGCCACACATTCCCGATGGTCATTATGACATATCAGACTTTAACGACAGGAGACACGGAATGACAGAGATCCATCAAGGGCGCAATGATCAGTGATTTACATAGCACTAAAAATAGTTGTATAAGATTCACTTAACACAAGAGCCATTTCCTCAGTCAAATCAGACATTTGGTGTCTGGCCCATCTGCCAAGACAAGCGTTAGTTTTTTAATTTTATAGTCCCATCATAATGTTACATGAGCTGGATTTACTGTACATTTATAACAGACATTTGATTATGTCAAACCAGGGTCATTTGGGGCATAGCTGGGTTGTATTTTCAGCTGTTCTGCCCTATCAGCTGATTGCGTTGGCATCTCAAGGATTTTTAAGGATGGAAGTGCTAAAAGTTGAAGGTTTTCTCGGGTTTTACTCTGCTTTGACCAGACTGGACTTCCTGCGATCTAAACTGGAACGATCGGCAGATGAATTCATCAAGACCAGGAAAGAGTTGGAGGAAATACTGGTGGGGAAGAATCTTTCTTTGTTCTTAAAATAGTGCAGAAATATCTCTGTCTCTTTCACATCCCATAATGGAGAGGGGGGGGTTTCATTACATACCCGATAATCTCTTTTGGGGTCAGTTGGAATAATCCTTTTTGTCTCGAGCTGTAATTATTTTTATTCATAAATAATCCATATTTGGAGTGATCTTCTCATCTTTTAAACTATTTTCCTTGCGCTGCGGCCAGAATTCCTCTCACGATCTCGATATTGTTTGAAATTAGTCAGAAGAGGGCAGCAGTGAACAACTCTTCCTCACCGACTCTTCCTCTGCTGAGCTAAAAACGGAGCTTCAGAGGCACCGAGAGCTGAGTACGTTTGCAGAGAAGTGAAACGCTGTTGCAAACATGACACAAGAACCATCATTTGCATTTTCCCCAGATTAAAAACCACATTAAACTCAATTTCTGTCTCTCTGAAAGGAAGAAATTCTCCTTTTTTCAGTGAATATTTTGACCTTTTCCAGCTTCCAAAGTGGAATCATCTTTGAAAGAACCCCTTCGAGACCATAAACCTCAGGCTCAAGGTAACGTTTCTGCCGATCAGTGACACAAACAGGTTGCATCCGGGTGAGTTTTGGCCAGAATGTAAAGAAAATGTTCCTTCTTTTCCTCGGTTCTTCCTTCACATCTGGCGTCCTTCCATATATTTCAACGGGTGTGATTTTGACCGTATCTTTACATCTGTAAATGGCTGTAAGAAAACATTTTGGTCCCGGTCGTTAGTCGGTTTGAAGACGAGCATGAAACCATTGCAGTCATGAGGCTGCTGATTCTGGAGGACTTCCCCTCTGGTTACTGTCTCACTGTTTGCTGTGTTCCCCGCTTCGCTGTTCAACCCTCTGACCATCAATGGGGGCTTGTTTCAGAGGTCCAGGTGATCGTGTGCTCAGCAACAATCGGAGACAAACATTTTGTTATGGCTGCACAAACAAGTCATCATATTTCTTGGGGGAGAATGGATTATTTTAGGTACACACTGCGCCTGCAGCCCAGCAATTCTTGTGATCTAATCGCACAATGGCGACTTGTGTGAAATTAATAGGGGCTATTATCAAGAGGCCAGCCTGTTTTCCGATAAGGTTGTCAGAAATTATTTTAATTAGTTCCAGTAAGGGTGCTGAACGTACATGATGCATTGTGGATGCGCACCACAGGAATGTCACATTTTTGTCACATGGGGGGGATCCATGAAATGTATCAGTTTTGCATAAGCCTCATTACAACAACAGACTTCATAATGTCATGGCGGATCGCTGCAGAAGACAATTGGCACTCTGTGCATTGAGACACACTTTTTAAAGTAAACAAACAGTGATTCAAAGCAGCTGAACACTCGCTTCCTATATCTGCAGAGAGCATGAAATCCACACAGATGATGCTGATGGTATCTTGAAGCGTGATTCTGTCCCAGTGTAAAGTGTTTGCTTAGATTCTCTGCTGCCCCCAGGCTTTTTTTCTTCCTTCTGCTGGGAAAAAAACAGGGAAGTCTTTGGATCTGGAGAGCTTCATGCAGGCGGAGGATGGCAGAGAATGTGCCGGGTGTTCTCTTATCCTGATCTTATCTTGAATTACAGACCTACTATTATATTTTAGGGACATGTTGATGCAGTAGATTCATCACATCGGACGGTTTGTTTGGTGGCAGGAATCGATTATGGCTCGTTTAAATGCTCGAATTGGATCCGGTCAGACTGCAGGACATGTTTGAAGGGAATATTTACTCATTTATTAATTGGCAGCTAAAAGTGAATGTTGTGTGAGACGTGTTGTTTAAAATTCTGCTTATATTCCAATTTGGGGTTTTCGGATGTGAACGTCGCAAATGTGGATTTTTCACGTTAACGCAGACTATGTTGCTAACATCAGCTGCTCTGAAATCCCAGCGAGCATGTCCGAACTCCCCCCTCGGTGTGGGCGTAAAGCTGACAGCACCACCGTGCTGCCAAGGCTGCAGAGTAAATCCAAGAAGACATTTAAACCTTGAAGGCCAATTATCCAACCCCACTATGCCTTCCTCCTATATCACTTCCTATCCTGCTTCATCCTTTTCACACCTTAAGAGGCTCCAATTAAGAAGCACTTATACTTCTCCTGCCAGTCTAAAGAAAGTTCAGTTAAGCCTTTTAAAGACGTGGCTTCTTGCGGATGCGAGCATAAATCCTGAGGGCAGAGTTGCCGTATTACAAATACCGGCAGCATCTGTATGTGCTGATGACTTCAAAATTGGAAAAGAAAGGCCTAATAATTCTGAGGCAAGTTTCCCTCCGCGGTGGGTATTGATTATTTGTGTGTGGTGTGAGATTTGGAAAATTCAATTAAAGGAGTTGTGCAAAGGATTCATAAATTCTGCCCCTGCAACCCCGATTCCAGACACGGTTATGTTCTAAATCAATGTTGCCCTTCACAATATATTTTCGTAGGGACATAAAAATAAATAACATTTAAACAGTTCTGCTTACCACAGACACAAATTTGATACCGTCCCAAGCTTTTACGCGGCCGGCGAGCCCGGACCAGCACGCGTCCTCAGGACGGCATCATATTTTTATTGGAGTTTCTCCAATGGGAGCGGCCTATATAAAGGGAATATTAGGGTGACAAAATGAGGGGAAAGGGGAGTGCTCAGCAGTGTAAAAATTGATCAGGCCATGGATGGGGAAGATTTGTATGTTGGCAGTAATGGCCTGCATTAAAAAGGAAATTCCTTAAGATTTGATGAAAGTGATGGGACCGTGGGGGGGGGCGGCTGGTGCAGGCGGCGCCCAGACTGGGACGCATCAATCCTAGCAGGCCTCACAGACACTTGCCACATACCGGCCCGACGTTTTATGATTCCACCGTTGGAATTAAAGGAGGGAGTTGTATATTAGGCCGTTTAGGTTCAAGAGAAGCTGGTGGCCTTCGATCCACGGGGCGGCTCGCAGCGCTGGCAGGGCACTTTCTGATTCAGGAACTATCACCACACCTCATCTCAGAGGTTCCTTTTAAAGGTAGGAGGCAAATAAAAAGGGACGTTAATCAATTTGCATCATGAGAGACGTTGGTAGACGATACTGTTCCTACAGAAAGTGCTGTAGGACTGATGTCTTCTGGGAAAACCTGACTGTCAGGCTGCAGTTAAGGCTCAGGTGGAACTTCTCTGTTTTAAAGGTCTGCAGCCAATCAGATGGAACCGGCTGACACTTCTGCTTATGTTCAGGGGCAAATCAGAGGTATTCGTGGGGTCCATGGGGCTGCTGGGTGGTCGCCGTGATTTATGGGTCCATTTTTGGAAACTAGGAACATTTTCCCATCTTTTATGAAACATGTTTTTACTTCTGTGGGGGAGGAGTCCATCCCCTGAGGAGTCTGACTGCTTCTTGCTCTATTAATGAAATCGTCTCACCACTCTGTATCTTGACCTGAGCATCATTGGATTAAAAAAAAAAAGGTTGTGTTTTTTTTAACATTGCAATTGACTACAAATCCTCCATCTCTCCTTTCAGGAAGTGTGAAGAAGGGAAGCTCTTACGAGTTTCTGAAATCCATCATAGGCTGAGGTACTGACAGAAAAATGGTTTATTAACAGATCACTTTGCTTTATGGAAAACAGGCTTCCTGTTTCCTTTTTTGTCAACACTGTCTGTGTGTGTGTGTGTGTGTGTGTGTGATATCAGCAGTGGGGTTATAATCATGTTTTCCTCTCCCCTGTTCCCCAGGTCTGTGTTGCCGCGGCGCCTCGCCCGTTGACAGCAAATGGAATTGCTCTTCACCTTCTGTGCGTATGATCCCGTGGAGATCAGGCGGGAGATGAATGTGGAATCAGCGCTGTCAGTCGGGAGGCTGGAATGTCTGGGTAGCCGTCACTCATGTGCGGGCGAGGCGTCTGGGATGGCGGCGCTTCTGCCTGTCAGCTGACAAATGTTGATTCTACAGTAACCACAATGCAGCAACGCTGTGCAAATAATGTTCTTGCAGATGGCAACCTTCATACCCTTTAGGGCTAAAAGTATGCAGTCCTTCCCACCTGTGCACTTTAACACCTTTTGAAAAGCAAATTTCTTTGGGGGGGGGTTGGTTGTATGCCTTCCTACACAGCACAGAGGTCTCTTTATTTGGCTGAGGCCTCGCCGCTCCACTCAACCTATGAGCAACAGCTGGTGTTGGCAGCAACATTTCCTATTTCTGCCCAAGGTAGATCGTGTAGCTCTCACTTTATCACCTTTAGAGGCCACGTGAAGGACAAAGCCGGCGCTCGTAAACAAAACTAATGTTTTGCTACGAGGTGATGGAGGTTTGATGCTGCGCTGCCGCAGGCTTCGTGTCGTAGGTTAGGACCTAAAACTCTGAACTGGGGGGGGGGGGGTCATTTCTGTACCAGTATTGTCTTTGTTTCTGCAGTGGTTCATTTAATGTTGGGTGAAAAGTCATCAATAAAATGCAGCAACGAAAAATTCCTTTAGGTCATTGAGAAATTTATTTACACCAAACTTTTTTGTAGAAAAAGGTCACTGTAAAAATAAACAGTATAACAATTTTACATCATAATGCACCAGACAGCGCATATATTAAAGCACCAAATATGAGCTACAGTCAAAGCCTCAGTGTTTTAAATGATTACCATTAAAACCAGTGTTGTCTGCTGGGGCCATATTTTGCTGCTCCTTCTAAATGTCTCATCTGCACAGTTATGAACTATTATTGGTCCAAAGAGGGAGAAAAAATTCCTCACAATCATTAGTTTTTAGGAGATTATTTTACATTCATAATAGACGCCACCAGGCTTTATCCAAAATAGCTTCGGCGACACCTCTGGGCATCCCTAAATCTCCAGCCAGTTAACGGTTTTGCTGGGTTTCCACGGGCTCAGTTTTAAAGGCGTTTTTGGATACAAAATTAGCCAAAAAGCTCCTCATTTGTTCTTCTTGTGGCTCTTTCTGCCGGGTTCGCTGAACTGAACGATGTGAAAATATATCAATAATCCCACGAAGTGCAGGAAGGAAGCAGCGGACACCAGGACAGGAAAGAGGTCAGGCAGACGGGGTGGAGGAGCCAGGGTCACGCTCGCCGCGCTCAGACCCCCCATGACTGCAACGCTGACGTAGAACTGAAAGAGGGAACGGACTGATGTTAAGACACCTGGATCCTTGTCAGGTTGTAACAAACATGGGATGGACATTCTGGATGTGCCATTTCTATGATAAACACTCCGCAAGATGGCGATCAATAAAAATGGCTGACTTTAATCCAGATCTACTGCTCAAATAAATCCATATTCTGGAGCAGAATGATTTAAACTGCTCCCCTATCACGCAGCATATTGATCCCTGGACGACTTCCATTACATTGATGATTTGAAAGCTGCCTTAAAATAAGTTCTGCTGCTGCAGAGCCGCCCGTCCAGACGGAGGCCCGAACAACAACAGAGCCGGAGGCAGCAGTGAGATCATCGGCGTGTCTATTTGGGCTTTATGACCCAGAGACAAGTTGGTGAGTAAGTTGGAGGAAACACCTCGTGTCCACACACTCCCTGCCCCACCAAACCCATGAAACCCAATCGCCTTAGCTGGGAGCTCGCTATATTTATGCTTCTTGTGTAAATAAATATATCTAGGCAGACCTGTGTTAATGACGCGCACTATTAAAAGACACCTCCTCTTAATCTCCGACACCCAATGGAGCCCCTGTCACCGAGGGGCCGGCAGCGCAGACCCTTCAGATGCTGTGGAAACCTAAATAAGTGATAAATAATTCCTTGGCTGGCAGGGGCTTTCATCCCCGCACAGCTTACACAGCTTACAGCAGCACATGATCTTTATTTATACAGTTGGGTATATCTTCCTACATGGCTGCATTAGGTCTAATGCCATTTTTAAAGTAGTACAGGCCACCTGGGACCATGAAACCAGCACGCCGCCTCAGCTGTACCTCCTCCGCCCGCGTAACAGAGCAGACACACGGCGATGTCGCGGCCGCTGCTTATTTTACTCTTCAGCAGGCGTAATGTCGGCCATGTTCCCAGTAAAAGAACATGAGTCTTCACCCATAAAAGACTGGTGCACACAGTGGTTACGTGCTAACTAAGGATGGTCACTTTAGAAGAGTTAATATTTGGATTTTCTCACACCTCCACATTAGATCAGACAGTCTATGGAGTACCAATGTGTGAGATCTGGCGCCATCTATGTAGCAGGTTAGTAATTGTTAGTAAAAGTATAAAAGTATCTGTTCTCGGGACGCGCACAAACACAACAGAGCAACATTCTAGCACCCACGGGGTGTCAGGGGCTCCAAGGGTCCAGTATTAAAGGAAATTCCAAGAGAAAAAAAAGGTAGAATTATGGATTATTGCACATTCTAAAAATGCCCTTGAAATGAGCCTTCCTATACTAGTGTGTTTATTTTTAATTAAAGAGCTAAAAGCTAATGATCTCTACAGTGTTACATGCAGCGCGTGACAGCACTGAATAGACGTAAACTTGGATGGATGGAGGAGCTCAATGGAGGTTGAGGAATAAATACAGAACCTCACACCGACCTTCCATCTGACGACACAGCCCAGGTCCTGTTTGGGGAGGAAGAAAAGCAGCTTGCGGTACGCTCCCAGTCTGAGCTCGGCCTCTGAGCAGCGCTCCATCGCAGACAGCAGCCGGATGCTGAGGAAGAGGAAGGCCAGCGAGGTCACGGCGTACGGCACCAGCAGCCCGTCCTTCAGAAGCAAAGGTACCATGCTGCATAGAAGGACAGGATCAGGAACAATTGAGCATTTTAATGGAGAACCATCCAAACAGCTTCATTAAATCACTGTAAACCTCATATGAGGAAGTGGCACTATTTTAACGCCACACTGCCAAAATGCATCCCATCGGATGAGAAGGGCGACACTGAACCGCAGCGGCTTTTCATCCCGCAGCCGTGCACACGCAGCCTGAGCTCCGAGGAAAGATGGCGCTGACGTTCAAGCCGAGCTCGCCTTAGTTTAGCGAAGGGGCACGGACAAGAACAACAGTTGACTCACACAATCGCACGTCGCCCCCGCTTGTAAAAACCTATGGGCCTACAACAAAGCACTCATTCTGATTTTAACTCCCACAGATAAGGAGCCATTCAACAGATAATTGTTTCACAATTTGGAAATACATACTTTGCCCATTTAAGCAAGACTGGCCACATTCTCCTCTCCTGTAATTGCTATGGCTAGGCATCCATTATCCTAACAAAAGATGTATTTTTTTATTTAATAGCAGGGTCTGTAGCGGATGCAGATAATGTGGAGTTAGACTGTACTGGGGAGCAGCTCCAGAATGACCTCCTGTCCCTGCACACTTAGACAGCAAGCATGCAGACTATGCCATGTAATCCCCTGATACCCTTATACTAAACCACACGCACAACAATTAGTGCTGCCGGAAGAATTTAACAACAGCTGGTGAAAGTTAGGCAGAGCACTCGCAGCACGGTTCGCCTTTTCTATTCGAGGTTCTCAGCCCCCGTCACACAACAAGTCAGTGTTTATGTACATTTGTTCTGGCTTATCAATAGATATCAATGAAAATAAATGTTTGACTTAGTTTAATGACTGGCGCTGACGGATATTTGGTGTCAGCACGTTCAGGAGGGATGAGCTCGTCCTGTAAACGTCCCAGACACATGAACCTCCTTCACTTCTCCAAATTTCTGGGGTTTGCTACAGCTATAGTGATTAATAATTAAAAATATGTCATCACGTTTCATTGATAGTGCCGAATACTGTTATTCTGTTTATTCTGTCACAAGTTAAACAAGCTAACGAGCATAAAGTGTAGCTAATATTGTAAAGCAACAGGGACATTCAGAATATGTTTTTCATCCCCTATATAAATGTAGCACATGACAGTGTAGTTTATTAAATATTTACAATTAGTAGTACTAGTTTTTATTTTAAGATTAACTACGTTGCTTGTTTCTGCCACTTTGTCAGGATATTGACAGACTCTTGGCCTTGTTTTTGTCCAATAATATTCCAACGTATCATGTAAAACATCACCAGAAATAAAGGTTTTTCCACATCTTCAGCCTTACCTGAATGTCGACACCAGCAGGAACCAAACACTGATCAGGGGAAGGTCATTTAGCAGGAGACAGACGGGCCTGGAATTGCACGTGCACAGCGATAAATGTGCAACAGTTATGTCACAGTAAAAAGGTAGCAAAGCATTCAAGAGTGGAGTCGGATGGGAACTAATATCATGTGTAAATCAAAACTAACCCGATAAGACATCAAAACCAATCAATTTTTGACAGTGTCTCACAAGGCAGTCAAGTGCTTTTCTGTCGCACGTAGAATTAAAACCAGCGTGTGGATGTTACTCTGGCACTAGTGACACAGCAGCCGGGAGGTTGGCGTGCACGCTAAACTTTAGGTGCCGACGCGTTTCAGCAGAAAGTTGCCATTCTGAATGTATCTCTCACATCAAAGCTCCGCCGGGCCACTGCTAGCTGATGCTAGCTGTGTACTGTGAGCGACTGGGACGCTTTCCACCATTCTCAGAGCCCATAATTACAGCCGGTGCTCTTTGGCGATCTTGTTACAGCCCAATAATTGATCCTGCGCAAACAATGCCCTGAGCTGTCGCCTGCCATTCTTTCCTAATCCCTGGACATGCATTACTGATTGATTTGGGAGGACAGGTGCGAGGTATAACTCAATAGTTAATAAAGCAACAATCTATCCTAATCTAGATTAATAGATGAGCCCAGATCTAGGAGCCAAATCCCTCGCTGTCAAATCTACGCCACTCTTCAATCTCAACCGACGGGCCCGAGAGATTTGAGCGGGTGGTAGCGAAGTAACAAATCTCACAAACGTGAAAGGCTGTGTGTCTCACACATGAAAGTGCTGCCATCACTCTGATAAATGCGTCTAAACTCTGTCACACCCCCAGCATGATGATGGAGGTTGAATGACCCCCAAAGTTAGCAAGAAGACGATGTCACTTCCACCGGTTGCACATGCTTGTGGTTCACATACAGAGAGATGGGGGGGCTCCTCTGAGCTCAGCAACACACAGGTAGTTGGTGATGTTGAGCCAGGAAATCCAAACCTTTACTCACAAGGCCGGCAGGAGGATAGACTTCTCGTGGACTTGGTAGGAGAACAGGAAAAACGCCAGAGATGAATTAACCTGCAAATGAAAAGAAAAGAATTGAGAATCCGAGTCAGCTTCACCCACCCGCCAAGTGTTTGCGGATATGCCGATAACACAAATCCAGTTTATTACGGAAAACTCAAAGAGTTGAGGTGAAGAAGTCCAACCCGGCACGGAGGAGTCTACTTACCAAAGCTAGCTTAAACTGCCAGAAGGTGGGCTTCACCAGGAGTCTGACGGAGGACGGCAGAACCGCCAGGAGAGTGCAAGCAGTGCTGAAACACAACCCAAACAGCTTAAGATCGGCCTTCTCGTGTCCTGCTAACCTAGCGAACAGCTTGGCTTTGGGGGAAATGCTCAAATACTGGCCCCCGGTTCGGGTTAGCAGGCCCTAGTTTAACCCTTCAATTGTCACCTGCTGGGGGTGAGGCCAGCAGAAGGAGGCGAGTATGTGTCAGAGCGAACGTGCGGAGGGGTCACACGGGGGCGGCGGGCCACAGACAGGGTGATGGGAGCAGAGAGTAAGAGTGAAGCAAGTATAAGTCAGTATAACAGGGAGTATGTTCTGTGTAGGGCAGGGCTTTGCAGTCCGGAAGGACACAGATCAGTTTGCACAGCTGATTCATTCTCTGCAGAGTAAACCCACACCAGAGCATTTAGCACCACACTTCCTGTGCCAAAAAGACAAGAGTAGTTTTCATTTGTTTGAAATACACTACAGTCAAAGAAGTCCAACTTGATCCCCAGACTTAACAGTCTGGCACAAACACATCCACACTCCAAACACAAGACTCCTAAATTTAGCCGGCTAGATTATTTAAGCAGGCTCCACCATGACACAACTGGAGCGTCAACATATTCCTGCCTGTGATTGGAGAGGCTCTGGAGCTGATGGTTGAGATAACTCGCTCCAGCACCTCCTGGAATTCTGTAATGAGCAGAAGGTGCAGAGCCTCCGCCCTGTTGCTTCTGCCCGGGCAGTTATCCGATCGCAAATGTCCCTTTCATAATGAAAATCGAGCGGTGGTTGGAATTCTGGACTTGCAAAAGTCCAAACCGATTCAGCTTCATGAATCTTTGACCCTGAACTCAGAGCAGAGGCAGAAGCGGAGGGACGGAGCTTACCTGAGGTAGATCTGAGCGTCAGGGGACACAATGGATCTGATCTTTATCAGGATGTTCAAGCTGCACCATGTGTTGGCCACCTTATCCTGCACGCACACACACACACACACACACACAAATTAAATTTAATACAGGACAGTGCGCGTAACTCGCTATTTTAAATGACAAATATTGCATTTTGTTAATAATGAATTTATTATTACAGCAAGATTTTTCTATAGGGGTAAACAGATTTTAATCTTTTAATTGATTTTTTGGAATTATTTTACTGCATAATTAGAAGAATTTAATAGCATCGTAAATACAGCGTTTATTTTCATTTGAGCAACGCTTAAAAAACTGAAACAAATGTAGAATAAAACTGATAACTTTAATAAACTGGAGCCCTGATTAAATCCGGGCTTGTTAAACTGCGTGCATCAATATTTTTTGACAGTCTCCAAACGCTACAAATGGTCAGATTCAACGCGCATTAATGCGAAACGACAAAGGCAATCGTCTGTGTGGAGGTCCTGGCAGAAACATTCGAAACTCACACCTCATTCTGTTCAAGTCTCGTCTTGTTTTTCACAACAACCCGGAAGATCGCACCTTCCACGCTTGTGAACGACATGGAAGATATGTTAGCTAAAAGTGCTTGGGCTTTATCGGAGATGATGAGGGTATTGCTGCCAGATTCATTTGATTTAAGTGCTTAAGCAGTTGTGCCGGCAGCCTCGGTATCAGATGGTCCTGAGGTCCGAGCTGCCTCCGTGTGCCCTGATATCACACAAGCAGACACGAGGTGTCTAGAACAGCTTCATGATTTCCCAGGGAATGGATCCAGTGGGTGGCCCGGTCTAGAAAGCCTATTTCTGGGCCCTCTCTGTGTCTGCGTGCTACAGCTGCTCGCAGCACAGCTGTGTGGATCTTCGAGGCGGCCCGGTCAGCAGCACCGGACCGTCCAGTGTCGTGTTGTCTCAGCGCCTTCCCTCTCCGCTTCCCCGCTCCAAATAACCACGACGGGAATGTTCCTGGATGTCGCTTGAAGGCAACACACACTCTACCTAGAAGCTAGCATGGAATTTCACAGGGAGAAGCATTTGGTGCCATTTTTGTGAGCAGGCAGCAACGTGAGACGGCAGAATGTAGCTCAGTGGGTAAACTTACAACTGTCCTCCTCACCCCTGTCCCCTTGTCCAAACTTCTGCTTACACGCACAAATTCACAATTATTTCAGGACGGGTCGGCCCGGCAGCCGTCTCATGCTTTCCCTGAGGAGGGGGATAGTTTCTCTCACACCCCGTGTATTATGTTTGCATCATTTCGCGCAGCACGCGCTGCCATCTGCTCCGCCGGTAGAATTTTCAATTACTTCTCACGTCCGTGACACCTTGCGGTCGGTGCCACCTTGGCGTTTGCAACAGGAGCTTCTCCGACGGCGGCTTTCACCGGTGCCAACTCCAGCCTTTGAACCTCTTTTTCTTCACCGTTCCGTCAGGGGGTTGAATCAACATGTCCCTTTGCGTCTTTTCGGGGAAACTGTGGCGTCAAAAGATGTGCGTGTGGGTTCCGTGAACACAAGAGCGCGCAACAGTTGTCGGTCCACCACGCGGTCCGTCCGCTGAAGCTAGGCCACGGATTACGGCTTATCTCTATCCTCTCAACGTACAGCCCCAGACAGCAGCACCTCCCCTAGAGTGGACGTGATCTCATGACCTTTCACCGTTTTATTCCACAGTTTATCTTTGATCCTGCAGGGGATCCAAATCTCTGGAGTGTGTAGGCAGTGAGAGAAAGCGTGACGCAACATCGCTACGCAAAGATCCTGTTCGAAGTTCATGAAATCCCGCTGCAGCCGACTTCCCAGAAGAGATGAAATTACCATTAAGTAAAGGTTACAGCTTCTTAGAAAAAAGCCCCCGGTAGCTCGAGCCTTTAGCAAGAAGTTGTTCCTCAGAATAAAACCTTCAGATGCACAGATTCATCGAAAGTTGTGTCCGAGCGACTTGGGCCGACGTCATCAACGAAGACAACCGTTTAATGTTTGCGGCGTTCCCGGGTTACATTCCAAACGTCACCCAAACTGAGCTACGTTGTCATCGTGCTGGCGGAAACTTATTGTGTTTAGGTGTAAATGTGACACAAAGTTTCTGTTTTTTCCAGTAAAACGCGGGATATGGAGCTTCTCATACGTGGTTTTCATTCCAGAACATCGACTTTACCTCGAAGAGACCTCGAGCCACGGGAAAGATCCTCCTGACCACCTGGATGATCTGACCGGGGTCAGACAGGAAAGGCAGCCAGCAGAGGGCAAAAGTCACCAACACAGCCAAAGTGATTCTCACGAGCAGGAAAAACCTACGGGGCAAAGGTCAGCAGACAGGCAGGGGTCACCACTGAGAGCAGGGGGTACAGAGGCAGAACACACAAAACAATGCCAAAAAAAAGACAATAATAACAAAACTGCAATGTGCTAATGAGAAAGATAAATGTGGGCATTTGATTACATCTGCTCCCGTCTACTGGGAGTCCTCAGACAAACAGCACATACTGTCTTCAAGTCCTAAATTTGGGATTTGACCCTTGGGTCCGGGAATGCAGTGAAAGCCATGCATCAGCTGAAAGTCTTCCCTTTAGGTCAGGCTCTCTTGTCAGCTGGATCCGCCAAGCTGCTGGTTAAGTTGCACACACGGCATAGCTGAGGAGTTTGGGCATGGTGAGAGTGTCATCTGGACATATCTCCTCTCCGGCCCTTCTAATCCAGCTCTCCATTTGCTACTAAATGCCCTTGGTACATTGTTACTAGATAAACAGACACTGGACACACCAGTAACAGCATCCAATCTGATTACCTCAGTCATTCTGGAGATCTCCTGGGGACGTGGCTCTCGTATAGGCTGACATTACATATCTGCTATGAGCCCTCAGCTGACATTTCTATGCAGCGTGACAAAAACAGTACAGCCAAAACAAATAAGGCGGTTCAACAGTCACGACCTCCCAGACATGAAAATAAACCCTCTTGATTTCTGGATGAACTACGCAAGTGGCTGCTTTTTTGAAACACGAGTCGTGATCTTTTAAAAACATACAGGCCTCGACTGGCTCCCGTTTCTCCTTCTGTCAGGGTGAACTCTTTGGTCAGAGTTCAACTAAACTGTGCACTTACATTTCATACGTGTGCAAAAATGCTCACCAAAGGGGCGGAGCCTACTCACCCTCTCCCCAGCAGGCCCAGTTTAATGCATTTTCCCAGCAGGTAGCAGAAGAAAGGCAGAGCGTGGTACAGCTCCATCTGTTTGTAGTTCAAAGCCAGGCAAAATGCGACAGAGCCCAGAGCGTCGCGGCCCAGGCCAAGACCCAGAACGGCCCACAAGGCCAAACCCAGGCTCACACCGTTATACCTGATGTGGTTAAGGTCAACTGTAACCTATATACAGCATGATGGTGAATCTGTGTTACAGTATAATATATAACAATGTAATTGGTGCCAAGTTTTTTTGTTTAATGATTAGAAACATGCTTTCATTGGCGCAAAGTTAGCAAACTGGCTAGCTGGCTGCCAAGCCAGTTAACCATGAGTACATTCAAACTTGAATGAGTTGTGTTTTTAATGGTGCAAACAACATTAAAATGACTGAATATTCTATTTACACAACCAAATTAATGGCTCCATAGTCTGTGAATTCAATCCTGAACACCTCCATTTCATAAGAAGTAAAAAAAAGACTGAGCAATAAATAAATGTGCCAGGGCATAAAGGATACTGGAAATGTCCGTAGTCAATGAGGATTAATCCAGGGTAGAGAAGAAAACAGAGCAAAATTGAAACCTGTAGAGAGAGAACATGTAAAAGTGACTAAGCTCCTATTTTACTACTCAGTTTCATTGTTTAATATACTTTTAATTGCAAAATTGTGTTGCAGAGGCAGAAATGGGTCACAAAGATCATTTTCTGATACAGGTTCAGTAAATGACTGTGAAATCTAACGTAAATAAATAAAAGAAACTTAAAAAAATGGGAATAGAATGGGAATACACTCAGGAATAGCTAAAATATTACTAAACTCTACTGTAAAAGCAGTTGGACCTGTCGTAACTTCCTCGAAATGCTTCGTTACTGTCATTATACGTCATTATACACCAGCACTATTTATTACCTGTTTTCTAGCTGTTCCTTCAGTCAGATATAAACAGTATAAAACCACTGCAGGGATGTAGATCAGCAAATCAGCCAGCAGGACTTTGGGGATAAAAAGAAAGTTATGCTGCGTTAGGCGTCGACTCTGACCATGGAGACTTTCACGTATGTTTACTGTACCTGTAGTTCTCATAAATAACTTATGTGCAGGACTTTCATAACCTCTGGATTTGTGCAGCTCCACCCATTCTGGGTTTATGAACTTGGCTCTAAAATGCACACAATCAGATGATTTGAATTCATCAATATGGGAAAAAAGAAGAAACAAAAATCGACAGATCTCCACAAACATTGATGTAAACTCTTACAGGTAAGCACAGATCAGGCTGTGGTAGGCAGTGAGAGGTGGATAGTCAAGGCCCCAGTAGTTCAAGTCATTGTCAGTGGTGTTTAAGTACCTGTGAGGGGACAAATATCAGAGATCTACACCTCATATGTTCAGTGATGCACAGCCAGGGGAATAAAGAGGAGGCTGCACACTGACCACTCCTGGACGGGGAGGTTGTAGGTCACTTCTTGCCAGTGTCTCTGGGCTTCATAATCCCCAAACATCGGAGGCTTCCCCGCCCCTGGAGAGAGAAATGTCAGCTGTTAGTCCATTGAATGCAGGACTACGTCGGTGAATGACAGCTAAGAGGCGCGCACGCACACGCACACGCACACACACACACACAGACACGCGCGCGTTATGCGGGTGACGACATCTCAAGCCACAGAGGGGGTTTATAAAGTGTGTAACAGCCTCGCCAGGATAGTGTTCAGACAAAGGTGAGCGGGTATCCTGACATGAGCAAATGGGATTCCGCGTGTTTTTGGTCAGATTCAAACACTTCGTACCTGAATAGGAATTTAACGAGACGCCCCATCTCACAACAACGCCAAGCAGCACACAGATCGACACGAGACTCCAGGTTTGCATCATTTCTACAGCCAAATCTAGTTTGAGGGGAAAATGAAGGCTAAAACTCTTTTAACTATGGGAATATCTGTACATTTCCTGTTGACGTCACGATCAAGAATTCGTTGCGACACCTGATTGGGCACGGCACGGTGACGTCAGGTCAAAGAACTATGAGGCGTTCCCTGACTCCTTGAAAAATAGGAAATTTTCCCATTCTTTGCACAATTACAGATTTACTTGTTTAAGAATGCATTCGTGTTAATTAGCAAAATAAGTATTTATCCTGTAAATATATTGGTTTGATATTATAATCTGAAACATCGATTTAGAATTGTTGATTCCGCCTTGGTAGTCATCAACTACGACGGGTGTTGATCATCGTAGAATTTGGTCTATTTTCCCAGCGAGCAGTAAAGTCACACTATCGATTTATTTTTGCTAATAGGGTTTTGGTTGACATAAAACTGTGATGTTTCTAAATTGAAAATAAATTTGTTACAACATTGACATAAAACAAGTGTAGAGTTATTTCCAGCCAGTTAGTCATTTGGTCATCTAAAATTCTTAATTATCATGTCCATTTTAACACATTTTACATGAAAAATGCAGGTTAAAAAAACAAAACAGACAAATCAATTTCAATTGCATTTTCTGCTTATGCTGCCTGGCATTTCAAGCAGTTAATACATCTAATATGTTAATTTGATTGAGAATGGCTCATACAAAGCAACTAGCTTTTTTTTAATTGTCACTAATCTTTTGTATATCATTTAAAATCCACACGTGGGCACAGCATCGGCCTGAATGTTGCTGTCATTTTTATGAAGAGCCCCGATCCCTATATGTACATACATGTAGGGATCTGGATCAGCTGTTCTGCCTCTTTCTTGTGTGCATGGTTATCCGATACAACCTTGTCCTTGTACGCTCTTGTCAATGTAAGTCTCTGCCCAGGGTTTTATTCTCCTTCGTGACCTTTTCTTCTGTTGACACCATCATCTTTGATACCTGGGTGTTGGGATTTGCTGCCGGAGACATGTTCCTTGTGGTTCTGGCATCAATTATGCATAAATAATAATAAGCACAGACAACTGCTGATTTGCAATGACACTTTCATTACAACGGCAGCAGCCTATAACTCACTGGTACACATTAGTTATTAATGCCCGGCCAAGCCAGCTTTACTTTTTCATTTATTGCTTCATCTCTGCGCCTTTTTAAATATTCAGTTACTGCTGTAACTACATTTACTGTCTGTAATCTCCTCTCAACAGAAGGCTATAGCTTGTGGTAGAGGATGACCTGGTTATTACAGAGGCTGGTGGTCAATGTCACTGTTGTCTGTCATACATGCAGTCAAACAAAATTGTTCTTTGCTGGACTTTTTTCATGTTTGGTGGCGGAGAATAGGGCCCCAAACCAAAATTCAGTCTCCTATAATGGTGGTAAGATAAAAAACGTTGTTTTGGGTTGTTTTTTTTTTTAAATCTCAGAACAGTATGTTCTGCGGTCAGAGTGAATTTGATGGAACTGCACATGAGTTCATGAGACTCAGCATCTCATGAGTCACGGGCATTCCTGCCTGTGTCACATTACAGACACTTAACGTGTGTGCTTATGAATTACTGTGTAGACAACAAAGGCTGTGTTTCAGATTATTTTTGTGTTGCCATGCTCACATGATTACTCCATGCCTGCAAGCGTGTTTTTGGCCATCTTTAGGATTTACAGGCCTTTGAGATCCATTATCGGCTCCTTTGTTTTTGGCAAGCTACATTTATTTTTGAGTTGTTTAAAATTGTTTGAAACCAGCTGAGCAATCACACAATATTTGATCTACAGTCCACATCCAGTTTAAAAGATTTAATTGACAACCACTTGGCAAAACACACCAACAACCTCAAGGCCACTCCAGGCTATAATTATTGATGGTGCAGTGCTGGCTGCAGTGGGAACTCCTTCTCCACTCCAGACTTGCGTCCAAAAAACGTGCAGCTGCCACATTCATCCAGTTCAAAGGTCTTACTGGTGAAATAATGGCCATGAAATGTTACTGTACTTAATCGACCCGTGCACGTGTTTTATTGTAGCAAGATAACAAGAGACTCATGTTTAATGAGCCTTTATTGAATTTGACGTGGCTTAAATCACTAATGTGTCTTTGGGACAACATTGATTGACTTGAAATGCATCATATTTATTTTAATCTAGCGCGCGATGATACAAGATGTTCCTGGGTCCTGTGGATGCAGATGTAATGTCGTGCATAACCGAGATAACCTGATGTCAATCGGTTCTTCTGTTAGAGTTGATATGTTTGATTTTATTTACATTAGTAAACATGATAAAAAATAGTTTAAATAAAATGTTTAGCTTCAATCATAGATAGTAAACTTTTACCTTTTATTTCTAGTATTTTTCTAATATCTAATGAAAAAGTGTTGTTTGCGCCCTCTAGCGGCTGTGGCCTTTCCCGTCTGCAGGTATCTGCCGGGCCGCAGCATCGCCGGAGAGACCCCGTCTGCTGCTGCTGCGGCTGCGGGTCCGACCTCCAGCACTGGCAGGCAGGGCCAACCTCCAGGAGGAAGCTTTAGAAACACTGGAGAAAAACCAAAATCAAATCGGCATTTGGAAAATGTTATTCTTTTTAAAGATCTTTCTTTCTTGGGATTTTTAAGAGTGAAGAAATATCTCAAACGAAAACCTCGCCGCTCAAACGGACCTTCAGGCTTATTTATACCGTTACTATAGCGACATGACAGATAATAATAATAATAATAATAATAATAATAATAATAATAGTAATAATAATAATAATACTCTTCATTGACCCCATTAGCACCATCTTTGGTATCTGAGAGTCAACCGAAGCAAAGAGAGGCTCCTTTCTCTTTCTCATGGGGATCAGATAAATATAGTGCGCGACACACACACACACACACACACCCACACACACACACACACACACACACACACACACACACACACACACGATGACCATTTGCTGTTTGTGTTGAAAGTGATTAGCCAGACACAACTGCGAATCTGTTGGCCTCGCCAAGCCGCAGAATATCTTGTAAAAGGACCCGAGCGATGATGTAAGAGTAAATTAAAAGGCGTCTCAACTGTGACCTATGCAGTCAGGGCTCATCCTCAGAAACAGCCACATAGAAACACCATCACACTCTCATCATTTTCACCTGCTATTCATTTCAGAAATTTACCAGCTAAAATGAATTGTTGTGAATATCAAATAATAGTGTGTTTATATTCCAAGAACTGGTAACTCCTAAATAAAAGTAAGAATTCTCGTGTATTTGTCAATGGCGATGCAGTGTGATCAACTAAAATGTCCTGGGACTATTAAAAAAAATAAATATATATTTTAAAAAAATCAACGAGTGATTTAAAAAGTTTTTCTTTGTTGGTAAAACCTCAACTCGTTTTAAGCATGAAAATAACTGGACACTCTTCCTTTATTCGCAGTTAAATACCTTTACTAAAGTAGATTTTACGTCACAAATAATTTCTATCTCCTTGCATTGTCACTGCCGGAAGGCGTTAAAATCGGGTTTCAACTATTTTCTTGACCGTGTTTTTTATTAAATCAGTCGTGAATTTAAAGAAACGAATTTAATTTTTTCTCGGATTTATTTACAAATAAATTCAGCTTACAGCACAATATTGTTACATAGAATTACATATATTTCATCTTTTTAAATTATAAACACAATTTTTCAAAACGTGTCTTGAAGGAAAGGGAAGCAAAACTGTGCCTAGTTGAGCTTCCAATACAAAAAGAAAATGTCGAATAATCAGTCATCACAGGTCTCAAACAGGAACAGAAGGAAAGACTGGTATGATCAAACTGCTATTTCTTTCTTTCTTTCTTTTTTTTATTTTTTTTTTTACAAATATTTACAAATATTACCTGTACGGAAATATGTCCTTTTTTTTTCTTATTTCTGCGGTTTCGACAGTCTTTAAATGGCTACAGAGTCCAGTGTTTTTACTGATTTGCGATCTCCCCGCAGAATAATGTGTATAAAAATAAGAGTTTCATTTGCTTCGTTTCTGAAGTCACTGTGAAGGCCACTTGGACACTGCAGCCGCCGTCGCGGAGGGTAAAACGTGTCCAGAAATGATATTTGACGGCACGCTGAGGATGGGCGCGATGGCGGCTGATGTCCGCGTCAGAGAGAGGGACTGCGCGCTCAGCAGGGCCGACTGGACGGTGACGGGAGGCCGCAGGAACGCCTGGGCAGCGCCCGGCGAGGGCGAAGACGCGCTGGACACACCGATGATGTTTTCTATGCTGAAGGACGGCCTATTTGACGGCTCCGACTTGATCATGGACGCCGTGCTCAGGCTGTTGAGCTGCAGCTGCAGGCTCGGGCTGAGCTGAGAGTTGAAGGCTTTTCTGTTCAGCTCCGCCGAGGACAGGAGGGGGACACCCGGGGGCAGCATGTGACCCACGGGAGGGATGTAGGGATACTGCAAAGCCGCGTGGTGGGAATAGGCGGCCGGGTGGATGCCGTAGTGTCTCCCGTAGGGCCCCCCGAGGCTGTAGGCACCGAAACTTTGCATCATGAGGGCGGTCTGGTCCCTGAGCATGTCAGGCTGGACTCTCTTGAACCGTTTCCTCCTCCTGAGGAAGCTGCCATTGTCGAACATGTCCTCTGAAGCCGGATCCATGGTCCAGTAGTTGCCTTTGCCCGGGTTGCCAGGTTCTCGTGGGATTTTTACAAAGCAGTCGTTGAGGGACAAGTTGTGGCGGATGGAGTTCTGCCACGCCGGGAACTTCTCCCGGTAATAGGGGAAGCGGCTGCTGATGAACTCACAGATCCCGCTGAGCGTGAGCTTCTTCTGCGGGCTCTGGAGGATAGCCATGGTGATGAGAGCGATGTAAGAGTAAGGCGGCTTTACCAGACTGTTTTTGGGCTTCTGGATCCCGCCGACCGTCGCTGCGCCCTGCTCTTGACCCTCTCCCTTTCCAGTCTCTCCCTCGCCGGAACTCTCGCAGCAGGGGCTCCCTCCCCCGGACCCGATCTCCTCCTTCTCCACCTCGATCTCATCTTCCAGGTCCTCGTCGCCCGTTTCCCCGCGGAGGTCGTGGAGCATGTCCGGGCTGTCGCAGTCGCTGTCCACCCTCTCCATGCCCTCCTCGTCTCCCTCACCGACCACGTCGATGTCCACGTCCTCCGCCGTCAGAACAGTTTGGCCGGACATGTCGCTGGCTCGTTCGCTGCCTCCAGAGAGGGTCATCTCACAGCTCACTTGCACTTGCTCTCTCAAAAGTCTGGAGTTAAAAACAAGCGAGCAGCGGTGAGTTGGAGCAGTGCGCACACGGCGGCGCGTCTGCTGGACTTCTGCTCTGCCCTATCGAGAGTCTGAGCCCTCCGAAAAAATAAAGAAAGGAAGCTTCTAAACCGACAAAACGCCAGTCTGGCCAGGAGAAAGTCAATCTGCAAGTCGTTGTTTTTCTCCGCTCGGTAAGTGAGCAGGCCGGTGCGGAGCGGCGCGTCTCGAAGTTGTTTGGAGAGGTCGTTACTTTTTTGGGCGTCCCCTCTCGCCGCTTGTATTTCCCGCAGAAGTGATATTTGCAGAGCCAAATCGAGATGACACTTGCTGCTTTTAAAGGCCGTAGCTTTTAAAAGGGCTGTCTGATAGATTACTTTTCTCAGTATAAGATATACTATGAGAGCGGGCCACGTGGTTCGGTGACGACAGACGCCCACCTCCCCTCCCCTTTTCCTGTCCCCCCTCCCTCCCTCGCTCCCTCCCTGCCTCCCATCGCCCACCTCTCCTCTCTGTTAAACCATGCAAACTGGAGTTGTTTCATGGATTTGTCAACAATGGGACATCAGCATTGCTGCTGTCCGCTGATTTCTGTGTTCGTTCGTCATAGACCATTTAGCGGTGGCGGAGGGAGGAGGAGGAGGAGGAAGAGGAAGAGGGGGGAGAGAAAATTGGCCTGCGTGATTGAAGGCTGGGATGCGCATTAACGTAGGTGCGTAAAATGGTCCGAACATTTAACTTTGTAAATGCAGAGATGCCTCTGACAGGGTCAACCTGCCTGTTTTCCAATGAAATTTCAATTTTACGCAATTGTATTTTTCTCCTTTAATCCAAGCCAGTCGCCTGTTCCGTCATGCACTTTGCCAACGTGTTTCTCTTTTGTTTATTTGGCGAACGCGCGCCTTCGTACCTGCAGCCTCTCCAGGCGCGTAAATCCGAGCTGCGAATGCAAAGCGCGAACTGAAGTCTATTTATTCCTGCAGGATTAGCAGAAGGTGGGAAGAATATTGAGCGGCGGCACCAGCGGCACTGAATGGAGAGAATAAAGAATTTCCTTAAGAGTTTGGAAGAGGTGCTAACGACCCCGATCATTGTATGTTTTACATGTGAATGAGGTAGGAAATGCGGGCAGCGGGCGAATGCAAAGAGAGCGTTTATTCACAAGCATGAAGGTGCGCCGGGCGGGCAGAGGGTGCCGGATCAGGCTCAGGGCTTCTCCCCGCAGCGTGAGAACATTTGGGAGGACTGGAGAAGGAGCAGTACGCGGAGATTAACAGCTGCCATTTTTAAAGCCATGAATAGATTTAAAACCTTGATTGATTTTTATTGGACGTCTTTAGGGCGCACTGGTGAAAAGGAGCAGCAGCAGACGGGTGTTTGTGCCGGTTTGAGCTGAATTCAGTGAAGCAAAAGCAGTGTTTTAATAATCTGCAGCTCCTTCAAGCGCAGAGACCGAGATTAGATTCGAATTTGAGGACAAATCGATTTCGCTGTTTTACCTCATCTTTAGTCCAAAGGTTGCTGCTTTCTTAATTGATATTAGATATTTTAAGTGTCACTTGATGCTGACACTTAAAATAATAATATTAGGGGAGTGAAAAGACTTTATATTTGTTTTAAAGGAATAATTGTCGCCTCCGTTGCTTTGTATTTTTTTAAAACGTTTTTTTAATTATTATTTGCAGCCTCGCACCTCTGGACTGAATCAAACGGGGCCATTATTAATGTGCGCACGGCTGAAAGGAGGGAAACAGACTCGTGTTAATCTCTCTGTGACCTGTGTGATCTGGAGGTCCGTCAATACGGACTACTTAGCAGATGAAACCAGGAGTCAACTTTTTTATCCCGCTTTGCGCATCTTTACGCGGCTCTTGGATTTTTGAGTTGATTTAAATCTGATTTTTTTTCTTTAATTCAGTGTTCACTGTATTCATCCCCCAAAGCAGCCGAATTCAAGAAAACATTAACGAAATAAAAGGGCGGTGTCAACCAAAAACTTTTCTGGCTTCCAATTTTCATTTTCCGGAATTGTCGTGATATCAGATAATTGGATCACAGACTCTCTTCTTCAAACAATTACCCCACATAAAAAAAATAATAAAAGAATGTGTCTCATTTAAAAAGAAATGACAAGAATTTCAGTGTTGTGTGAAATAACTGCTGATATCACCCGGCTGATGCGGCCTGGGAGGGGGTTTGAAACCCGTCCTTCCTGTGATCTTTTGCAGCCTCATAAATCCGCTTTGATACTCCGCAGTTTGTTAATGAAATGTACGTTTTAAGCACACATGCACGGCTTAGCGCGACAAAACCTTTTAGTATAATAAGCCAACTCGCTCCGGCATGAAACCATTAGGGGGGGTGTGGGGGTGGCAGAGAAGATCCAGCCGCAGCAGCCGCGCAGGTGATGGAGAGGAAACAGTCCGCGCAAACCGGCACCAAGGTCATCGAACAAATAACTGTGATCATAATAATGTGACGCTCCGATGATCACTGTGAGGGGGGGGGGGCTCCTTCTTCTCCACGTGCTCCTGCCTGGGGTTCAAAGGTCAGGGTCACCTGCGAAAGCGCGCACGGTGTTCATGCTCAAGAGCACTTCAGCAGGGTTGATGATGGGTGGAGGTGAGTGAGACGTCAGCATTGTTTATGATTAGAATAACGAGGGAAATTCATGCAGAAATTATTTCTAAATTATTATTTCGATGCACTTTAATGAACCCAATATTAACAGGCAGTGAAATGTTTGATGCTAAATAAATAGAAGCATTTCTAGAATGTTAGAAAGCACTAAAATGCAGAAATATGGCCTATTTTGTGCGGAGATTTAAATAAAATACTTCCAATCTAACAGGACAAAGGAAATTAAAACTCAGCCGTCAGCAAAGCTGCATGAAAATCAGCTTTTTGCGGTAGTTTTCGAGCGGCAACTCGCGTAATTAATTGGGTGTGGGAACATTTGGGAGCATCAGTCAGTAAAACCAGGAGGTAAATGAATGGCTGCGTAATTACGAGCATCGGGATATAATTATTTTTGCTGCAGTAGCAAAACATGCTAGTTGTCACATTTAATAAAACAATATATTCTTTTTTTTTAAAAAAAAGCGCATCAGCCACACAGGAAAATATTAAAATAAATCAGTAAATCCTGGCGTTCAGAAGTGGCTCCAGCCATTTCAGCCCTGGAAATCCCCCATTTTCAGCCCATCTGAAAGAATCCACTCCATCAACCTGCGAGCTTCTGTCAAACATCATGATGGAGCCCATATTTAACCCCCCTCCTGCAAGATGAGCTGGAGTCACAACAAAGCATCAAAGCTCCTCAAAGAAACCAGTGTGCGTGTGCGTGTGTGGGTGCGTAACATCTGTTTTGACGCGTCAGGCTGCAGCAGGTGATATCCAAAAACTCTCCTCCTGTTTTAAGCCGCAGTTTTTTCTTTTCAGTCAGAGTTTTTGTTGGTTTCGTTTTATTTATTTTTTGGATTATGTTTTCTTTAAATGCCGCTGCCGCTTCTGGGCACAAGAAGCTTAAATTAGCCCGGAAACAGCTGTGCTGCGCGGCCTCTTTCAGCAGCCCCTCCGCGTGTTTGTGTGCGTTATTAAAATCTTCTTTAAATGCAACACTGAAAACTTAATAAAATAAACAGTTGGATGCAAACACACAGTTCTGAAGTGCTTTATCAGCTTGTTGTGGTCTTTAGTTTAAATTCTAAGTCAGAATCGTCAGGGAGACCACGTCTGCGTCGCCTCTCTTCTTCCCTCCGTCTTCCTGGTAAAGCAGACGTGGGTGTTGGAGCCACGACGTCTCTTTTTCGTTTCATCATTTCATTTTTCAACAGGGAATTCGTTTCAATCTCGTTTCAAGGACAAATTAAACATATAAACGGCGTTTGTGTCGAGATGAGGGAGCCGAAATGGGAGCAGAATAACGCAATGTCCTGTATAACTCGCAGCCTTGTGGAACACCCTCCAGGGTCTCCTGCAGCCCCCTCTCGGCCGGCCACGGTGCCTCTGCTCCCGGCTGTCAGAGGGAAGCCCCCGGGGAGGCCAAAAGAAAACCGCGCTGTTTCTGCGTAGTGGGAAAATGACACCTCCAGTTAAATGAGCCGGATTACCATGCCAATGCGCGCTTGTTAAGTAGGTGCAATGTCACCCAGTTTGTAGGCTTTTTGTCATTCAGATGACGGGAGCAAAGTTGCACATCTTCAGCGCGTCCAGGGTGTCGAGATTCAGGCTGTAAATTGAGCAACGAGGCTGGTTCAGGGCCAAATCTGCCCAAAACGATTTGAAACATGCTCATGCAGCTGCTGAAAAACCCCATTAGACTTTGATTAACGAATAAAATCAAATCTTTGCCACAAAAATACCATCGTCATTAAATGGTAAAACTCAAATGCAAATTAATGCACGTGAGTCTTTTTTGTCTGCAGAATTGTGACTTTAGTTAATAATTAAAGGAATTAGAATTCATTTGAACCTCACAACTTTACCATGACTTTATTTTTGTCCACGTTGTGTCTATTTATTTGTAACATCACACTAAATTACCCTCCATATCCTGACCCCTCCCCCTCGCCACCACCACCAATAATACCAGTAATACTGTGAAGTCACACACACTCACACACACACGCACACACACACACACACACACACACACACACACACACACACACAATCAAGTCAACTTAATGTTTTGTTTTCTGACCCAAATGCTTGTTGATGTGTTTTTAACCTTTGTGCGATTTATTAGATTCACCAAAACTCTCCCTGACGTGTTAAAGCTCCTATTTCCTTTACAAACTGTCCTGTTTATCTGGTACACCCCCCCACCCCCCCATCCTTATCAAAGTCCTCGCTGTCTGTTGGAATTAAAGAGGCCATCTTCAAACTGTCAATTACTCTGAGCTTAAGTGGACGGAAAGACCCAGTGATTCAAATCAGGTGTTACAATTGGCGTGCAGGAGGGCGTGTCTATCTGACCCTGTTTCTGTCTGTCCTGAGTCTCCAATAACAAGATTTATTTCACTAAGAAAAATATAGAACTGGCCTGAAGCAACCCCTGATGGATTTTCACTGCGTCCTGATCAGTTTCATTCTGTCAAAACTGATGCAGCAGCGGATAAAGATGCATCGTTCCGCTGTAAAATACAATGAAATGATGATAATCACAGTTTCTCCACTGAATATACGGGACAGGTTCTATCAAAGATGTTCAAACTTTTCTGCATATAAAACAGCTCTAACGATCAAATAACCAGAATAAATAACAATTAGAGGTAATTACCAGCAAAAAAAGACTCCGAACTGTTGACCTGGTGACCTTTTGGAATGTTGTAACTGTCCAAATGTTCATAAAAGCCAAACAAGGGTGATCTGGACACCCACCAGTGTCACTAGACTGAGGCCTGAAGTGAAACACCTGCCCGTTACTGACTGTTTTAGACCTCAACAATATTTGTTGCAGCACATAAAAGTATGTGTGGTTTCCTTTGATCATTCAGTTAGATTCAGTGCATCTGAGAGTCTGATGCGCTGGCGTCTTCTGTTTCATTTCGATAATAATTTGGTGCAGATTAGAGTGTTTGCTCATAGTTTTAACTATACAAGATTAAATGTGTCTGGATAATAAAGCTAACAGCCTAACAAAGTTAGCCGGCTCACAACCATGGGAGCCCGAAGGGGCCACGCGGGCGTCAAGACACATTCCCCCAGAATCCTCTTTAGAGATGCCATCGACGCCTCCTCTTCATTACCCATGTGTCTTCTAGGTATGGCCTTTGTCATTAAGCAATAATTCACCTCTCCACAGTCCCACATTACTCTCCTGCTTCGTACTTTTACAAATGCCTCGGGGCTATAAATACTAATGAAATCTCTTTGCTTAATTTGATTTTGCTGGTACACTTGCAGTTATGGCTGAACTTTCCCACGAGAGAGGCTGATTGAACACTTTCAAGTCCTTATGGAAGCAGGAAAACATTCCAAAGAGCTGGGGAGATCATTTCCATAATTACCCCGATTGGCAGCCTAATGACCTTCTACGACAATAAAAAGATCTCTTGTTAATTCCATTTCTGTCGCTGACATTCAAGAGATTCTATCTTCCATGTTTGAGGGTTCACAAGATAACAAGCGTACCCCCCCCCCCCCCCCCCCCCCCCCCCCCCCCAACTCTCCCTCCAAAAAGAGCAGCCCCATTCAGCTCTGCTCCCCTGACGCCGTGCCAGGGTTCTACCCGTCCACCCTGCCCCAAAGTTGGGTAATTGATGGGCTTGGGGAAGATTGTAAAGACGGAGCTTTGAGGCAATCAATTCTCATGTTGGGTTTTGAATGGTGGGATAGAAATGAAGAGCAGAATAATTAAAAAGATCACAAGTCCCCCCTCGCATGTAATAACGAGTGGCCCTGGAGGCGATGGGGCTCTGGAACCGCCTTTGGATCTGATCTGGGTGCCCGGTCCGCCACAATAGGCCCGTTTCACCAGCGCCACACACTGAGGCTGCAACTCATGCTGTGGGACGGTGAGAGGAGCGTGGGCTGGCCCCTCAGCCGGATCAGAGGCAGATTCTGTTGCCAGAGGAAACGGAGGGGCTGTTGGCGTGTGTGTGTGTGTGTGTGTGTGTGGGGAGGGGGGGGTTCTCTTGGATGTGTGACTCAGTGCTGGCATGAAAAGTGAGGTTGGGGGAGCGCTTGTTTGTCATATGTTTGGCGGCGACCACAATGCTCAGAGCTGTTTGAGACGTTAAAATAAAGTCCATCCGCTGTTTGCAAATGAATGAGTGTCAAAATGTACCGTCGGGCCGCCGCACGGACAACTGCTGGCTGTTGTGCCCCCGACGGGCTCAAATGCTAATTAGAGGCCTTTTTAGCCTCTGTGCTCTATGTACCACACAAAAGGTGAAATGTGCATCTGTGACCGGCTCCTTTCTGTGCTTCTCTTTGTCACTTTTGCCATTTCTTCCTTTTTTTTTTTGTTCTGGAAAGGTCAGGTGTGTTTTTTGTCATTCTAAAGATATCCTATGGCTGGTGGGGTTTTGTTGTGGTGTCTTTTCCTCCCATTTTGCAAGACGCAGTACGGCTAAGGGACTTTAACTCAAATTACTTTTGGAAAAAGACTCAGAGGTGAGCTGAGGAGGTCAAAGGTCAAGGTCCCTGAGTCCTCATGACATATATATGTTTGCCCGTTAAGCTAGCTGTGCCTCTAGGCTGGAAGAATCAAAGGTTGTCATGAGGTTGGAAGCTGAATTGCTTTGTTGGTGGTGTGCATCAAACCTCTGTTTGATCTGATAAACATGGACAGCTTTTTCATAAATAATCCTTAAAACATTTAGAGCATATTTCAAAGCATTTCACCAATCAATTTAATCCAATTATGGCAATCCAGACTGAACATGATCATTGTTTACCCACTGATGACTTTGTCCTTGAAGAGTGAATAGAAACAAGCTGGATTTGACAGCTTTAGCACAAAGTAGGAGCTTAACATTAGTGGACAGGATGCAGAATTCTTGTCCCCCCTGCTCAAAATGAACAATTTTAATTGAATTCAGGGTTGGTTACATTCATATTTCTCGGAATAAACTTGTGCTCGCACCTGGAGAAAAATGGAAATGGCATCATTTAACTGTTTGGAAATGATCAAAGTGCCGCTGCAAGTTTTGCTTTGACCTGATGTCATAACTGGAGAAGTGGTGCAGGCACTAACTGGATCACAGGGCCATGTGACGGGACTGGAGAAGGCGGCTCAGAACGGCAAATTCAATCATTATGTTAGAATTCTCCAGGAAAACAATCTATGGTGGATATTAGAGGCGCTGCGTCAGATGACTCGTGTTGTCGCCGCTAATGTCATTTCACTGCCCTAATGGCCTCTTTGAGCTTTATCAAATGTTTACAAAAGTACTTAATGTGCTAAAATGCAATCAAAGAGTCGATTTGAGCGGCGTCATCCTTGACGAGCGATAACCCGGAGATGCATCATGGGCACAGAAAAGGTGGAATTGATGAAAAACCCCGCAGTAACAGCATGTCTGCACCTCTGTGCAGCAATGTGGCTATTAGCATTTTTTTCCTGCATATTTCCAGAGGAAATGATTGATTAATTACTGACTGAAAACTGGGGAGCTTCTGGTAGATCTCATGAGGAGATGGGGGGATCTCTGCACATGTTTCCCTTTATGCTGCTGCAACAGTGACCTTCGTTTTTATCTGGGATTGTAAATTATGGCATGAAATGATAATATGTCATGCATGAACACACACACCTTTATATAAACATCTATATATATATTTCTCTCCCTGTGAAAGAAGATGAGCTCAAATAGAGGCAGATTAGTAGTTTGGGGCAGAATTATCGCTCCTATCGGTGATGCAAACTTGCTCTTTGAAGTCTCTTTTTCCCCTCTTGAGTGTTTGGTGCACTTATGTAATGGTTAACCATTCTGTTTTGCCGGCAGGGCCTCTGCGTTTTATGACATCCTGCGAGAGCCCTGCGAATTTTCAGAAGCTCACAAAGGCCTCATTCTCCCCCGTGTTGCTCTTCTCCATCACCCAGCTCCGGGGCACAACAGATCTGCTCAAACCCCCACATTGTCTGAGCGGGACCACATATTAAATTTGCCCCGCACAGGCCGCCTCATTGAGACGCAGGCAGGAATTCCTTTGCTGGGTCGCTCCTCTGTGTACATGGTCTGGACATACATTTGAAACAAAGCGAAGCAGTCAAGGATAATATTGAGGAAGTAACACACATTTCCAGATCCGCGGCATATGTCATCTCTGTTTTCTGCTCTCGGCGCTGGGGCTGCCGTGGATTCTGGGAACATTGCAGTGACTGTAGCTGCGAGCCGTCCAAAATATCTGCCCGAATATGTAATGCTTTGCACTTTATTAGGAATTCTGGATTTCCCCCAGCAGGAATGTCAACTGAATAGAAAAAGAGACAAACTAAGAGAGCTTTCTCTCCACAGAAGACAAGTAACAATGGAGAATAAAGATGGAAAAAAGAGGCAGCCGGCCAGCAGTCCTGAGCACAATTCATCCGCTCTGGATTTCAAACGTACACCAGTTTATCTGTGGTGTCACTTCATAGCGCGGGTTTTATCTCAGCGCGGCTGCGTCGTGGTTCCATCATGTTTAAAAGGCTCGCCACTTAAATTACAGCCAGAATTTTACAATGAACCACCAGCAGATCTGTGTGCATGCAAGTTTTCCCACATAAACATACATGCAAGCATGTGTTTTATCCTTTCAAATCATCTGATGTGGGTTTTTTTTTTGGTTTATTTCTGTTTTCCAGAGCAGTAACATCATACAGAGCCATACAGCAGCCATATTCCTCTTTTCTAATATCTGGAGTTAATGTGTAGTTAAAAATGGGAGCGCTCTCTTTGAGTTTGCATCTTGGTTTACGTCGTGCTCTGGAAAATCAGATGATGCTCCGTACTCCACGCTGCTGACGTACATAAAGAGGCTTCACACAACTTCTCAGTAGAGATTTAAGGGGACGCAGTGTGTTCAAACTCCCATGACCCGTGGTTATTCTTCCAGAATTCCTCTCAATTTACCACATGAATCCCTCTGTAAACAGCTGATTTCTTTCAAAAACGCTTTTGCTCTTCACCTTCAATCATCTCTGCCTCTAACCAGAGTCCTCAGACAGGAGTCACTGTATGTGTAGCACACAAAGCTCCGGCGGGAGCTAATCGTTGACGACCTATAGTCATTTGACATGAGGGGGTCTATTTTTTCCGGCTACACTAACCCGTCAGTTTTCCCATTTACGGTAACTCAATTAAACCCAAATGCTACTTTGTCAGCAAAAGGCTTAGAAGCAACAGTTGCAATGTTGATGTGAATTAGACTTTAAAGCTCATCCCGACTGACTGAACTGCACATACTGTATAAATAAGGACCCCGCTGGCCCACAGACGCTACGTGTATAATGTGACGTGTTTCCCCCCGTCTCATCATTGAAGAACTAGTGTTGCACTGCTGGCTGTAAGTTGTTGCCCCTCCTCGGCTGCATCATTTGTTTCCAGCGGCTGAAGGTCTCTGTTGTCCAGTCGGCAGGAGGACCAAATTAAGAGGTGCACCGAGGATGGATGAGCGGCGAGTGAATGAGGGATTGGTGGGCAGGCCATGATTTTTCCAGCTTTCCCTCTCTTTTCCTTCCATCTCTTCACCGTCTGCTGTCAGACAGATGACGTGCGAGGGAAATATTATTGGTTCGGTTTAATGGTTTATTCTGTCTTGTCCTCCTCTCAGTTGCAGTCTCAATTCTGATGGCAGAACAGAGAAATGAGACTAAAGAAGACCAGACTGGCTGTGAACCTCCCGTAGGTAGCACACGAAGTTGAGGCTTTGCCGCCTCTCTGCAACTCCTCTGCTATCAACACCAAATGATACCTGCTCCTGGGAGCAAAGCAGAGAAATGAAGAGCTTCGCTCAGTCCTCACCGACATTGTGACAAATAGGCCACAACTTGCAGTCAACGTTTACCGCCGTGGGGATCGGCGCTCCTGTCGGAGTATTAGGTCAAAGGTCACAAATGGGTGCAGAAGAAATACTTCATAGGTGTTAGCTTTCCCGCTCGGACAGATGGAAGGGTAAGGTCACGGGTATAAATTGATCCAAACATCATGTTCCGTTCAGGGAAACTGAATATGCAGAGCATAAAAGCCCAAATATCTGTATGTGTGTGTGTGTGTGTGTGTGTGTGTGTGTGTGTCCAGCAGAACTTTATTTATAACATGTTGTTATATGTCCAACAGATATTTATGTGAAATTTATGTTTACATCCATACAGAATATTTGTGAAGGTTGGAATTCTAATCTGGGAGCTGCACGCATGTCATGCACGTGCGCCGCTTTCTTCCCAGAAACGGTGACAGCAACAGCCCCGTGACCGCGTTGGTGAGTCAGCGGCTGAGATCATCTGGAGATGGATCATCCCTTCAATTATCAGGGAGTTGGTCATATGTCCTAATTATCGCCCCCCTGCACGTTAATTTACACGTTTTCTGTCAGAAAATGGCCCTATTTTATACGCCTGCACCACCGCCATCACCATCACCTCCACCACTAACCTTAACACTTGCTGAATGGCCAATTATCTTCCTCGATTTTGGCCAAAACGGCTTGAAAAAGAATGATGTACCAGAGCTGGCTGGGTTACTTATCTGTAAATGATGGTTCTTTAGCATTTGGTGGCATTTGAGGGCTCCGATCACAAGATATCTGCAGGTCATTTGTATGTTAATGCCTCAGCGTCATGGGAGCGCCACTAAAAGACACGCAAGAGTGAAGATGCACAACCCAGTCTGAATGAACTGAAGCCTTAATACAGCTCCAAAAATCAGTCAACATATTCTTTTTTTTTACTCTGTAGCATCGCGATAGCCAAAAGCTGCTATCTGCAAAACTAAGAAGAGTGAGGAAACGCCTTCTTATGTACCTTGTTGATAGTTTTAACATGTATTATAATTTAAAAAAAAACAAAAACTGTTTCTGATGTATTGAAGATGGCATCTTCTCTGAACTTTAGTTTCAGTGGTGCTAAATTCTTCCTCCGCTGGTGGAGATGACAGTCAGCGTCATTGGGGAAAAACGTAGCCATTTAGCTTTTTCATTGTTTTAACGATTTTAGTTCCGGGAAAATCGAGCATTATGTTTTACACTCGTAGGAATCGTCATCTAATTCTACCATCGCTCTGCGTTTGTTTGCAGTTTGTTAGCAATATAAGATAAACTGTTTGCCGGAGATGAGAATAGTATTGTTTTTTAATTCCGCACAAGTCCCATATGCAGTATAACACAGTGTAGCCCCCCTTTTTTAATAAACACTGCAGTTACTGAGCTTTCTTTCTAAGCAGTCCTGAAGAGAAAGAAGAAAGTTGTGCGAATGTTCTATGCAAATGTTTGGTGTATTAGCATACACAGTCGTAATTAAAGCATAATTAGAGAGATAAATGGTGCTGTGAAGCTCTGCGCCTTGGCTCCAGAGTCTGTTTATCAGCAGCCTCTTGTTTAGTCGGCTAAAACAGGTTTATATGAATCGAGAGCCACCGACTGCTGCATTAATTGTTATCATTGCCTTGGAAAGCAAATAGGTGCCATAGCACCGCCGACTGTGGGAGGAGAGAGAGGCAGAGAGGGACTTGGAGAAATTAGTGTGGAAAATGAGAGTGTCGAAATTGGAGAGGGATTAGCGCCGACGATAATGAAGCAATTAAAGCATAAGCGCTCAGCACTCAGGTGCCTTTACTGAGCTGGTTCATTCCAGCTGCTTTCAGACGCTCCAATGCAAATATATCCCCAGCGGCGAGGGGAGGTAACACTCTGTCCTCATACATCACCGACGCGGAGGGGAGAGAGCCTGACGCGCGGCGGCGTAATGCGATGTGACAAAAGGACAACACTGTCTGACACAAACGGGACGTGACAAGACAGCGCGGCCCGACGTCGCAGGACAGAACAGCCAAAGCAGCCCGTCAAAACGCCGCCGCTGTCCGGATTTGAAAACTTTCAGAGGTCAGGGGGGGTCAGCAGCTTCTGGCCTTCGCCCTGCAGAGTCATGGCAGGTGCAAAAAAAAAGAAAAAAATCATCTGACAACACACAAGTTTATGAAAGTTACTATAGAAGAGCAGTGGCAGCGGGTGCAAACGTGTATTTTAGCGGAGCAGATAACATGGTAATATCCTGTGTAATATCAAACAGAGCCCCCCCACTGCTGCCAAATCATGAAAGAGGAGGTAGCTGGACCCGGGGGAAAGAGAGCCGAGAGGGGAGAGGAAAGGATGGGAGCTGTCTATAGCAATGCCAGACACCCATGGTTGGGGGTAATAAAGCCCCTCTCAAAGTCAACAGTTCAGAAACTCCTTTGTCCTCCTAAAAGAGCTTTTAATTTTTAACACAAACTTGCACTTAGGTATGCATGAACTTTGGTAAAATCCTGAGACATGTGTATAAAAGGGTGTAATAGATGACGGTCATGTGCTCTGCTGCCGGGTAATGATGTCAGCCCCTCCATCTCGTCCCCTCGCCGCCTCTCTCGCCGTTCCTTTGATAGAGGAGGGCCTAATGTAAATTTAATTTGGAGTGATGTATGGCAGCAATGGGTGAGTGAGTGGGAATGGGGTTCACGGGTTTTTGGGCAGTGTGTTGGGGAGCGGAGGTGGAGAGGGCCGGGCTGGAGGAGCGAGGAGGTGGGCCGACGGGTGGGAGTCAGATGGGATGTCAGAAGTGTATTGGTGGGGGGAGCAGCTGGATTAGGGTGCCGCCACTTTGCCAACACTGTCTTTTTTAAGGAGGATTAATGACTGTGTACGCCCCATCCTCGTCCGCGGGTGTGTGAGCCTCACACACATGCGCTCACTCCCACCGCCTCGCACGCTTTCCCCGTATCTGATTTACACAGACATAATCGACCCCCGCCATGCCACATTTACCCCCAACAATGTGGAGGGGAGGAACCGTTGCTTTTAGTTTGCAACAAGCGGGCGACATCTGAATGGGAGGAGGCCAAACACTCCTTGCTTTTGCCTCTTTCAAAGAGGCCAACCCCCCCCCAAAAAACCCCTTTCTTGTCGTCCTCCTTGTCTCTCTCCAAATGAAGTGGACAAATGCTAAATCAATGTTTTTAGTGTCCCTACCAGCGCCGTTATCCCGCTCTCTCATTGTTTCCCAACAGATTGAAAGGTTATTGATGGCCGTCACCGTCACAGATCTAACTCTCATTTGCTTATTCCTCTGGGAGTCTGTCCACACTCGTTCTAGTCAGGAGACGCATTTGAATAAAAAACAATTTAGGACAGCAAAACCCGGCATTCCCCCCCCACCTATTTCACATTAATACTGCAGACGAGTTCTCTTAAACGCTCTCTGCGTGTGTATCATCTCGGAGTCGGAGATGAGATTTGGAGCCCGTCTGGTGACTTGATGATTTTCAGCAAACAGTTGGGCTGGAAATTGCCGCTGGGTTACTCAGCAAACTGTGGGAATTGCTATAATCACATTTAAAATTCATATCTTGTGTCAGTAAAAGAGTCCTAGTGGTTTGGAAACTCCCGCTCTCAAAGTCTGACCCCAACAAACATCAGATGTTCACAGTTGTTCAAAGAATCCTGTGATGAATGCGGGTTAGAGGAAGACGAAGAGGGATCCAATGAGAAGTGAATGGTATTCATCAGAGCTGGGGGGGGGGGCAGCCAAGATCCAATTATATATATTCATTAAGTGATAATGATATCATGGTCTTTTAACTGAGAAGAAAAGGGAGCGTAATTGAATAATAACAGTTGTGCAATCCCAGAGGATTGGATGCTCCCCCTCCTTCCTGACATTCCCACCACCGTACAGACACACACCCCGGCATGGTGACCCCTTCAGGGGTGGGGAAAAGGAGGGTGCGCAGGGGGACCGAGGAGCGAGGATTGATGGAATTCTATTACTCCCTGATAGATTTATTATGAAGGCCTGAGTGGACTCTCTGCTCCACTTTGTCACTCACACTAATCAGCGGAGGGGAGGGAAGGAGGGCCATTCATGCCCCCTTTCTTATGCCCCCACTCCCTCCTTTTGTGTGCCCCCACCTTTCTTGCTCCGGCGCTCTTGCCCGTCACCAGAGACAAGGTTAGCAGCCGTCTGACAGGCAGACGCAGCGTGTGGCCGCTTTGGACGTCGGTGAGCCCAGAGATCGGCGCTGCAAATGGGCCAGCTGAGCTCGGCTGACCTCCGGGGTGAGCCCTTCATTTGTTTATTAATGGAGGGCCATGTGCAACACCATAAGGGCGGCGTGTCGCGCAGAGATCAACAGCCTGTCCTGACCGCCTGCCTCCCCCCATAAGACGAAAACAATTTGCGAACACTTAGCATGGTGATGACGCTCCGGGTCCGCCCTGGCGCCCCCAGTGAGGACTCGTCTGTGAGATGACAGCAGACAGAAGAAGGGTTGGTCGACCATCAGTGTGTTTACGTGCAGTTAGGCTACTAATTCACTTATGTAGTAGCCAGAAATCTGATAAAAGTGCTTATTTTTATGAGTAAAAAAATCAACAGAGTTTGTTTAACTCGCCACCTTTCCTCATTTAGTGTAGACTCTGGAGCTTTACCCCTGTTGTCCGCTGCTGTTAATTTAAGATATTTGAACCCCGTGGATTCACCAAAGTTGACAATAGCTCACAAATATGTGTTTATTTTAGAGTTTCTCAAACACAGTCCTGCAGCGAGTAAGAACACGTTTGGAACAGATACATTTGGACATTGCAAATAAGGTTCATTCAAAAGTTTAAGAAAGGGCCTGCGAGTCAAGTTATGTTGCAAGGACAGAAATTTGCTTCCGATGTCACAACAAATGCTGTTCTGTGTTCCAAGACCCACCTCCCGCTGATTTCTGTGAAAATCAATGGGCTGAAAGAATGAATCAAGTTCATTAGTAGATCTATTTATGTTTGAGAACATTGTGTCGTCGATTATCTTTGGGGTTTCCTGGCGCGGGCCCAGCTGGGCAGTGTCAGCACGTCCATCCAGGATGCCAGATGTGGAAACAGTTACTGTCGCTCCACTCCTAAAAGGCTGTTTACTCTCCTCTTGTCTTCAACCACTCACTTAAACACGGGAAAGATAATCCTCCCCAACAGCAGCCCGTGTTTATTCCCAGGAGCATCACGTCTGAGTCCTTCAGCACCGAGAGAGAGCGTGTGTGTGTGTGTGTGTGTGTGTGTCAACAACATGGAAGGGACTGATTGCTCCCTCATATGTGGGTTTCAACACATGCGCTGAGTGTATACAGGGACATACATACATAGTTCAGGCGTTTTAGGGATTTATATTTTATTTGGGTTTCCTGCAAATTTAAAACATGGCTGCTTGTTCCTGAGAGTTTCAAATAGGCTCCATATGCACGCTATTCTCTCTTTTGTGGGTGATATTTTCCATATTCCTATGGGGAAGAAACAGAAAGCCGATCAAATTTGCTGTGATGCTCTTTTTGTTGTTCTTTATTATCATCATCTTTATGCCTCAATTCCCATTTCAGTTGTTTTGTTTCGTTCTTCTCGGATGTAAATTGAGTTCAGCATCTGCCAGAACCTCCACATCAGCCCGTACCGGCTAATGCTGCCTCCGTCTGATAGGAGTTTTACAACCACATCTTTTCCCAAACTTCTCTCACCTCACTCGGGTGGTCGTGCAGTGTTTTTCCATCCGGCTGTTTACACCCATGCGGCTTTGATGCAAACGTCTATTTGCTTTTAAAGGCTTTGGCATCATATCAGACAGGGCAAGATAAATATTTTGAAGCTTCATGGGCAGAAATAATTGATTTCTGTCACACAGCAAAGCCTGACATCCCCACTTCATACAGCATTGACAGGCCTTTGTTTTGGGCTGAAGTGTAGCTGAGAGGGCAATAATGTTTACTCTGGCGGTACTGCAGTTAACAGCAGAAACCGGCGGTGCAAATGCGTCTGAGGCTGTGTTGAATTAAAGGGCAATCAGGAATAAGTACATCTCTGGATTTTGTTTACGGGTGGCGAGGGAACGCGGTAAACAGAAACGGAGTCGCAGTGGTACCGATACTGACGGGAGAGCTGCGAATTGGTTCTCACACATCAGAAGCTGCTTTTCTGTTCCGTCTTTGCACGATTTTACAAGCACTCTGTCGTCTTAACTCTTCTCTTTGTCTGCTTCTGTCTATGACACACACACATGTACACGTGCACAGAAATTCTCATTAGCTCATTAGTAGAGGCAGCTCTCATTTAGCTCTTTAATGACGGTTCTAGATGAATGGGCCTGGTGCTGATCCCAGAGTGCTGTGACTGGATTAGTGATAATGACTGATCTATGGGAAGTGTGACAGCCTCATCTGAACTCTCCCCAGGTCTCATCCTATAGCCTGGGGCCCAGCAAAATGGGGTCCACTGGCCAGCACTGGCTGTTCCCTTATCCACTTCAGAACTTCATTAGGGGACCCCCCCCCCCCCACCCCCCGATCCACCACTGGGGTCTGTTTCAGGTATTGAAAAGAGCACAATTTAACCATTTTTGTTCCTGTTCTTAAATCAAACCTAGCTTTAGCCAGCTGATATTCAGGTTATCAGGGGTGATGAAGTTTTTAGTACTTTTTTGTTCTTATCTCTTAGTCCCACAAGGTATTAATGTATTAAATCTTTTTTTGGACACCAAAAACATTGAAAATCCACATTAATATTGAACAAGCAGGATCTCGTATGAAATCCCAAAGCTCAGCAGCTTGTTCACTGAGTGGTTTTTTTAGGTTAGTTTATTTGTGTGACAAGATTATTAATACTATTATTATTAAAGCCTAAAAAAAATGCATGCATGTTTTGGAAATTCAAATATCTAAATCTATACTCTATAATCTGCATCTGCAGAAGAAGGTGGTAGGGTTTGCATTTAGTCGTCATGACCCTGAAATTAAGTGTCTACAAACACAAAATATAGGAAAAAACCTTTTGAAAGGTTCATAAGCTTCATGAAAAAGTATAGCTACTAACAGGAAGCTGTCCAGGGCGCTCACTCTGTGATCCATTGACCTGTGATCACAGTTTTTCCATGTGGTTTACTGTCAGTCCACCATACCGCTAATTTAACCCCGAGGCTTGTGTTGGAGCCCCTGTCCCCCAGCTGATCCATCAGAGCCGACCCCCAGCCTCTGCAGACCGTGGACATCCACAGGGGACGGGGACCTCCGTCTGGACCACTCAGCAAGACCACCAAGACCCACTGAGAACCAGGCAGTCTGAATTAGACAAGGCTGTTAAGGTTTTAGAGATGTCTAGTAAGATGTTTTCGAGGGTCAGAGGTCACGTGCTGGAGCGTCAGCACTGGGCTCAGACTGACTCCTGACCATGTTCTTGTGAGAATATGACCTGTCACATCAATAAATGTCGCAATACCATGAAATCCTGCTGCTTCTGCCACAGATATTCTCACATTTGAACAGTCTGAAGAAGTTTTGTTTCTCCAGAAAATATTCGTGAACATGACAATCAGCACCGTCCAACCTGACTCCACTTCTCCTTCCCAACATACAAACTAACCCTAACCCTAAACAGATAAAAAAACGGATCAGATCTTCTGCCTCAGGAGGCTGAGAACTCAGTATTGCATTACTGGATTATTGCTTTGTAAAAGCCTGATCCCACAGTTTCCTGGATGAGGTGATCCCCCCCGCCCCCCTCCTCACCCACGCATTACCCCACGGTGTGCATGCCCAAGGCAGTGGGTGCCCCGGCTCCTGTGACTAGTGGGTTTGCTCCCTTCAGCGGCACCACTCATCTCCCTCTTTAATGTAATTTAGCTGCAGGGTGGCCAGCGCCTAGCTCGCCCATTAATCCCATTCCAAATGCCATAACATTTCCAAAAAAGCCCCTGCTTCTTAAAGCCGATAATTAGAATGTCTATTTAAAGTTCACGGCTCTCCCTCGCCGTTATCAATTAAAAGGCGTTTAAAGGAGAACGGCGGCGATCGTCAACACATTAGATCTCTTCCTCGCTCTTTGACGTCAAGGCCGGAATACTTGATGGGGGTCACCGAGGGCATCGGAGAGAACTAGATTTTAAATTTCCAAATAGTTTTTCAAGGTTTAGAGTCCTTATTTAGACTTGTCATTTAGCTTCATCATCGCCTGATATAATCTGATAAAATGAAAGATGCCAAGTATGAAGAGGCCAGATGAGGTTGTGATTGATATTATTCAGGCCTGAGCAGAAAAAAAGGGTCAGCTCGTAATAATGTGAATCCAGAGCGACACGTCTTCCTTCCTCCTAATTCTATTCAGCAAGAAATAGAATTCTGAATCGTCTTGAGTGATACTTTTGTTATATATCAAACAAACTTCCCTCCTTTTCTCATATTTTGATTCCTGTTTCCAGCTTCCATCCATCATTAGGTGTGGTTTGGCGCATGCGTCCTAGATCGTCCAATAGAAAAATCTTTGTCTTTTACAAACACAGATGGAGGAAACGGAGAGACTTATTTTGGATTTTAATTCGGGAGCCTTTTCCCTCATTACTGCCTGATGATGACACATTGGTGTCACACACTAGAAGGAGATCATTTCAGGATGGAAGCCTAAACCTTATTGTTAGGAATGCGCCATCTGGATCTCAAAGGACGTCGCTCCCACATCCATCTTCTCTGAGATCCCGTAGAACACGTGGAGGCAAGACTGACTGGTGATCAATTATGGATGCTTTAACAAATTGTAATGTCTGCGATGCTAAATATGACATTCTAAAATCTGCTGGAACATGTGGATGGTCATTTTTCAACATTTCCTCTTTAGATACAGATTTGTTTCCTATCAAATTGTAATATCTTGATATGCTCGTGCTTTAATGGCATCGCCATCCCACTAGTATGATTCAGCGGGACGAGCAAAACCAAGTTTTGGGCTCTTTTATAGCCAACTTTTCTTGGCTGTGTTCATGCATGAGCCTATTATGTTTGATGTTGCTCTCGAGGGACACACAGCATCCCCTTGTTCCTCCTACCTCTGACATTGACAAGGCAAGCCTGAGGAGGTGTGCCCTCTAATAAAACATTTATACCCAGGGAAACAGTATGTCCAGCTCCAGCCACAACACTGGCTTTGACACCAAGGGCTCTTTTGAAGTTAGCCACTGAGATTTAGGGGCTTTTCTAAGGAGGCCCATTGTTCGGGGCCCTCCTCCCTCCTCCCTGCACCACTGAGAGATGCTTGGTGCTAAAGTCTCACAGTAGTCTGCAACCACATCAAAAGGTTCCCCCTCATGAAAGGGCTTGGTTTGACCTCTGCCTTGTAAGTGGAAGCTAAATTGGTAGATTGAAAATAGGGGTAATTTGTATCATCTCGGTCAGTTTCTATACAGGAGGTCCGGTACAGATTTAGCCCTGACTTCATAGCAACAAGTCATCATTTTAGCTTTAGCGCCCCAAAACACCAGATCTCAAACTGTCGCAAACAAGGGCCAATTGTGGCAAAACGATCCACACTAAATGCGCACAGGAAGTGTGTGGTGCAATTTTTTTTCCAGCCTTGGCATGAGATAACTGTCCTGTTCAGTCTGAGAGATAATGTCTGATAATGGTAGGCTAATGGTCCTTGCACTGATTGAATTAGGACGAGGGTCCAGTGGGTCAGAGCCCTGGAGCCCATCGTGACTCACCTTCCCCCCGCAGCCCTCCACACACCCTCCTGGGAAAGGCAAAGACCGGTCTGCCCCCCTCCATCTCAGTCCCAGTTTTTACAGCTCAACCAAAATTCTCATGGCGCTAAAATCAATGTTGCCATTGTTGGGGCCAAACGGCACATCCTGACCATGGCCAATGCAAAGAATTCCAAGTGACGGGGCCTGCTGGCCTGTTGGGATCCACAGATTCGATTATGAGGAGGGCCAACGTTGTTTTTCAAGCTTGTCACATAAAGGGGGTCTTGTTCCACATCAGGACAATGGAACCTCTAAGAGCCATGTGAAACTGACCCTACTTTGGCCAATAATTCGAACCTTTGATTTGACAAATGTTTTTGTGCCTCCCTCCACATCTGCAAATACCTCCACCTCTCTCATAACGTCTCCGGCTCTTCCTTTGCCAGATACCGCTCCGGCAAGGTTAACTCGGCTGATGAAAACCAGAGGAATGAGAAATTATTTTGACGGAGAAGGGAGCAAAATAACTCGCTATGTTGGAGGGAAAATGTTGGGCATGCAGATAAGTTTGGCTGTTTGGCTTTTGTTGTTTGAATTAAAATAAAGGTTTCCTTCTCTGCTGTCACATCGCATTAGCCGCAGCTGCGACGGGCGCTATCAACCCCGCTCCTGGCCGCGGCTCTGCGAGGAGCGAAGCTGACGGTGTGTGGAAACTAACACAGGCACTGTGCTGTGACCGCGTCACCTGCAATCAGGCCCAGCAGCCGGCCAGATTAATCATGACAGTAGGCAATATTTCCAACATTATTAGAAGAGAAACCTAATATTTTGGGACATCAGGGATCTCGGCGCTGGTGTCCATCAAAGTGAGAGCCTTCATTTAATACTCCTTGGATGGGTAACCCTGGCACTTAACCCCTTTTAGGTATTCCATCTCTCAACTCATCTCCAAACACGCACACACGTGCACACTCGCACACATAATCAGGCGCGCCGACAATGACTTATGACGAGGCGTCCTTCCCAAACAGAGGCGATGCATTTATTCCCCACGCAATTTCTCCTGCCATCGCGCCATGTTTTCTCAAAGCCAAACAAGAAATTGTACACCTATATCGGGCGCCGGAACGTCGGTCCTATTTGCTGGGGATTGTGCAAGGGGCTGCCGGGGTTAGCGAAAACAAAATGGACCTGCCACACCTGTGTACGTGTGTGATTGTGAGCGGGAGCATGTTGTTCACTAAGCGCTTTGTGTTCGTTGCAGGATTGTATTGTGAGCTTCAAATATGTGTGTGTGTGTGTGTGTGTGTGTGTGTGTGATATAGATTTGACGTGACTGCGTCTGGCATGCAGTGTGTGCAGGTGCTGTGAATCGTAGAGATCCCTATCACCGGCTTCTCCTCGCTCCTCTCCTCCGCTCCCAGGACGCTTCACCCCTCAGAAGATCTGTCAATAGGACAATGTGTTTGCATATGGATTAACAGAAGCTCTCTCTTTGTCCATTTCACACACACACACACACACACACACGCACGCACACACACACACACACACACACACACACACACACACACACACTATTTCAGCTTTGTTCCTTACACAAGTTGGAACACTAAAGGTACATTTCAACAAATCAAATCCTGATTGATGAACATAAAAATCTTAATGAAATAATCTTATTCAGTCCAATTAATCAATTCTGCTCATATCTCAGGAATGTCTTTGGTGTGTTTTTCCAGTCTTGACCTTTTAGTCACGACCTTGGAGTTTGCTCTGGCCTCAACGTTGCGACATATTCAATAACGTTACATAAAACATGATACATCGCGGTTGTGATTCGCTTGTCAACGGGCTCAATTGGTAATAAATGCATGGCTAGTTTGATTTTCCTCATTGACTAACTGTAATATGTGTGTATTACCCTGTGTGCAGAGCCTCCTCCTCTGTGCCTTGTTTAGGGGAGGAGACATGAGGTAGACAATGTTGTCCTGCTGGCATGTGCCGCGGCTGTGTTCATCAGGGGGTTTGGGGTGCCTAATACACCATGGCGGTCCCCCATTTGTTTAATTTGTAAGGCTCTGACATCAATTGTTGAGCTTCATTTGCCTCATCGAAACGTCACATGTCATCGCTAATGGGCCAAGCTGTGCATGTGCAAAGCATGCGTGTGATGTGTACAAATGCACTGGAGCAGCAGACTCTGTGTGTGTGTGTGGGTGTGTGTGTGTGTGTGCACACTATGTTTCCATCTGTACTGCCGACTGCCTTGAATTTTATTTTATTTCATCATTTATTACCTGATAGTAAAATAATTTAGAACGCCATCATCAATATGTGTGTTTAAGATAATTCTGATTCCAGATTCTGATTTCAAAATCCATTTTTTACCCCCAAAACAAACATCTCTCTTCTCAGATTGAAGTCTAAATAATTTCATTTTCCAAAACCCCTCCTGTTGGAAACAAATGTCTCTAAAATTCTACAAATTCCCCCCTAAATAAAGCACTGGCGATTTTCAAGAAAAGAACTCTTCCCCTCGCAGAAGAGATGGAGAATTAAGGTGAAGCTATTGAAGTGTGGATGGATTTTAGAAGAATCCAGAGAATCTGGAAGCATATTCTCAATCCTCCTGAAGAGAACGAGGATAAAACATGGGGTCCTCTCCGGTCCTTCCTGCTGTGTGGTAAAATCCCTGGTCCCACTGCGCCACTTGTCTCATTCATCTATAATTAATAAATGACTTTGCATTTTCCAGAGCTCCACTACAGAGAAAACTGTGTGACTAACACACGATAATGATCCAGTTGTTCATTAGTGGAACCGGCCTGAATCGCGCGGCGCAGATTCATTTAACATGACCGTAATTCCAAGGGATTCTGGACTGTGTAGGACCAGAGAACGGGCCATTATCCCGCTGGCTCCTCTCAACGAACGGATTGTGTTTGATGCTCAATAGACCTCCATGAGAACTAACTTTTGCACAGATGCGGCGTCTGTGTGACAGAGTCCAGCGGTCTGTCCGCCGCTGGAAACCATGACTTCAGAGAGCACGGCCACTGTGCGAGCGGTCATCTGCCTCTGTGGTCCGTTCCAGGCTGCCGTGACACACGCACAGATGCATGTTTTATAATGCCACACATGGGCATGTGCGTGCCAGCATGAACGCCGTCTCTCTCTCTCACACACACACACACACACACTCTCACACAGGCACGGACGCCCACATGAACCCATTCGTCAGACAGTAAAAAGCAGAGCGCGGTGATGGATAAGCGGCAGGCCCGGAGACCCGAGCGCCACAGCGATAACCCCGCTGCATGACTCAGATCACATCAAAACACGCTCTTTGTCACAAGGCTGCGAAAAACATGTTTGTCATGTTGCCCTCTGAGGGTTTATGTGTTCGCCGTCTCACAGGTCCGAGTATAATTATTCAGCATCTCAATGGTCACCATTCATCTTCTCCAGTGCCACATCGTCACCCGGATGTGATCCAAACATGACCGAGAGAACCTATCGGAGAATATTTGAAAGCAAAGCGGGGGAGTCCAGGGTCATCATTCTGTTGTGAAGGGCTAATGCATTCACACCCACACAGATTGACTCACCCTGACAAAGGAGTCTGTGTTGCCTATTCTAGGCAGCTGGGCAGGACAGCAAAACTTGGGCTCCTTTGTTGGCCGGAAGAGAAGTCGGCCTTTGTCGGACTTGTACAGAGTGTGTTTTACCGTACGCCTTTGCACGGCCACGCAGGCATTCAGCGTTGCGATGAGGCTAAAGAAAGTTTGCACAGATCTGGAGCGTTAATGCAAATGTTGAGCCCACGTATGAGTTAATGAAGCTCTGTTTGCTTGGTGACCGTTACTCTGGAGTTGGTTGTTTGCACAAAATGCAACTTAAAAAGCCTTGAAGGACTAATTAACGCAGATGACAAGAGAAGGAGACCTAAGACACTGTAAGATAGGAGCAAAGGGAAGACCTAAAGTGAAGACATTTGTGCATTGTGATGGTTTATCTGTCATTGGGGGGACATGAGAAGGCTCTGACCTGTCAAGGTCATGGGGGCCTGAAGAGTAGCTCAGTCCGACTTCCTGTCCTGGTGTTCTTTACAACACATCCCCTCTTCGCTTGAAGGTCAGAAACTTTCCACATCCTGGTTTTCTTGAAGGCACTAATAGACAGGGAGTACCCGTGCTGCCAATCAAAATGAGCCTCCTGCCCTCGACTGGGTGGAGATTTTTGTACGAGTAGAGCGACAACTTCTTTTGGACGCTCAATTAAATTCCGTTTTAATTTAGCTTTGTTGAGCATCCACACCGAAAAGGGGAAAGAAAGAAAATCAATCACTTAAAAGTGACATGAAAGAAAGCGATAATGTGTCTCCGTAACAGATATGTGTTCTCAAAAGGTCCTGCAACGTGTTTTTCCAGGAATTCCATTAGCTTAAGCTGATATCGCTCTCAAGAGCTAACATTTTCCACCGTCGTCTCTCTAATTTCCCTGCAGATGGAGAAAAAAGGAAGTGGAACAGGAGCATGGGTCTAACTATACAAGTTTGTGAGTGTGTGTGTGTGTGTGTGAGTGTGTGACAGGTGTCTGTAGTTTTCTCAGGTTTGCAGGGGTGAAAGACGCTGCAGCCTGTCACAAAGCATCGAACGGCCTCATCTGCTGTGGAATGTTTGGCTGCTCTGTCAAACCATCCCGGCACCCTGAAACCACCCACTCAGCAGCCTTTATTACTGAGTTATTACAGCACTTTATTAGGTCCAGCTCTTCAATCTCATGTTAAAAGAAATGGCCAATCAGCCAACACAACTCAATGCATCCAGGCACGAGACGTGGCCAAAAAGCCCAGCATCTTGGCTGGTGCCAGTCGGGCTGGTCTGAGTAGTTCAGAACCTGTGGATCTACAAGAATTTTGAGGCACAACCATCTCGAGGGGTCACAGGGAGGCCCCAAAAAGAGAAGATATCCAGTGAGTAGCCGTTGTTTGGATGGAAATGCCTGAGAAAAATGGGCCGACTGGTTCCAGAACCATTGTTACAACCAAGGGAAGCCTTACATGTGGAACCTAGAGGAAGATGGGCTACAAGAGCCCCTCCTGTCGGCTTGGAACAGGACAGTGAGGCTCGGCTCACCAAAATTGGACAATAGAAGAAAAATTTTCCGGTCTGATGGCAGAATCTAGCGTAAACAAGATGATCTTTTAGATCCAGCCTGCCTGGAATCAACCGTTCAGGCTGCTGGTGGTAGAATGACGTGGGGGACATTACCTTGAAACGTTTTTGGCCCCTTGGGACTGACTGACCGGAGCATTGTTGCAGACCATGTCCATCCCTTGGTGACCACAGGCCCACCATCTTCTGATGCACCGTGTCACAAATCTCAAATCCTCTAAACTGGTTTCTGGAACTCAATTATGGCTTTACTGGGATCCAGTGGAACTAGCTCTGAAACTGTAGCTCTGATTTCACCAGATCACGTGACCCGGTAGGTGGAGGTGGGGCTACAGATGAAGGTTCCGTTGGGTTGAACAGATGCAGTCGGGAGAACTGGCTGGTAGAATTTCTGTCCATGTGCAGCTGACTTCCATCCCACACACACACACACACACACACACACACACACACACACACACACACACACGCACACACACACACACACACACTGTAGCTATTGAAACATTATATTACTGATGACATAAGACCTAATTTAAAACCAACTCTGGCTACAGGACAGGAAGACAAAGGGAAGCTGTGTGTGGTCTGCTGTTTATCTATTTAGAGGTGGAGGTGTTTACACCAGTGATTCCTTCGGAACAGCTGTGTGCGTTTGAATATAGGACCGGAATTCATTGCCGATTTGTTTCCTTTGCTGTCATAACGTTTTCAAATGGGAAGCACGTGACGTTTTTCGGATGTCCTCAGATCCTTCTTCCCCATTTTTAGACACTTATTATCTGATCAGATAATAAGTAATTAGATAATTACACTATATGCTTCTCTGGTCTTTAGCCAGATGTTTTCGGAAAAGCCATGACCATATATAATGGGATGTGCGTCAGTAGAAAGTGAATTTGAATTGGCGTCATCGTCCTGTATTAAGCGTTTTATTATTGTTCGTTAAGAAAACAGTAATTTCGATTCTTGCCATTTCCAACTCCTCATTTTATTTGTTGAGTTTGTTCACCCCCCCCAAGGAAACTTAACTCTGTTGCTTTTTATCTACAACAATTCCATTCATTGAGATGATGCCGGGGATGGTGTTAAAACAACTGTTGCTTTTGATAACGGTTTTAAACGAGCGGTTTTTGCATGGTCTGCCGCTTCGGGGAAATGTGCTTATTTTAAAATCAGCATGAGTTTTGTTAAATCACTTGTGGCAGAGTTCTTGTTTTCTCCTCTTTAAACCAGGAGCTGCATATAGAAGTGGCCTTTTAGCTAAAACAAAGGCTCCTTCTCTGTTTGAGGCTGCAAGCCCAGCGAGCTCCGGCCCGCTTCTCACCGATGGGCTCATCACTTGAAGACGTAATTTCCCTTTGAACAGACTTATTCCTTGAGAAAATACCAGATGTGTTGAATTTGAACTGTGTTAAATTTAACCACATGGGCTGAATAGTTTCATAATGATAACCAATCAGATTAGCTTTTGCTGTGTGTTTGGATCGAACAGAAACAGGCCTTTGGGTTGTCACATGTTGTACAAAGTATATAAATCTACTTAAATAATCTAATAAGTGTAAGATTAAATTAGTGCTTGAATAGCAGCAAACGCGTAACAGTAAATTCAGAGTGGAAACAAAGCAGCCAGTCCTCTTTTATACTGTTTTCTAATCATTTATGGGCTCTGACTGTGGTAAAAACAGGAAAACACTGTTACTGTGCTTCGAGCCTCTCCAGGTGATTTACTCCCACTGTCACGTGCTCAGATCTGGTTTATCTGGGCTTGTCTCTTGACCCCTGAGTCAGAGACGATCCGTCCAGCTGTGTCCAGAAATAGGCCCCGAAGGTGTTTTCTAATTGATCCAGGCTCTGAACAATAAAGGCTCTGTCTCCTTCGCTGGTACCATTCGGCGAGGGTCAAAGAGTTTGCCGCCGCTTCTGCCGCAAACAGTTAATGTGTAGCGGTGAGTGAAAGGTGTGCAGAGGGAGCGGCATTGGCGTGGGGGGAGCGGCATTGGCGTGGGGGGAGCAGCGATACGTGACCGGGAGAGAGCCCTGTTTGGAACCGAGAGCGTCTCGGCGCGGCCTAATTGAGGGATGTTTTAACGCTGTCAGAGGATGACAGGTCGGAATAATCAGAAGCTATTTGTTTATGGAAAAGACACCCTGATTGACTTTTAATGACTGCAGCATGTGTGCTGGTTGTAAGCACCGGCGTAAATTCGGGTTTCATTGCCATGTGGAAACACTCGCTCATCTCCTCTGCGCCCAGCTCTCCGTTTACAGGAGGAGGACGGATTTGGCTGGAGCGCTGAGGCCGCAGGGCGGCTCGCTGAGCTTCCCTGCAAAGTCTCGGAGACATTATCTCCAGGGCACCGCATCAGACCCGGGGACGCCCACTCCTGATTTGGGTCCTCACTGAGGGCGTCCCTTAACTGCACGTAAACACGTAAGATTTTCGGAATCTTGGGAGATTTTCATGTTAGAGACCCCTCATGAAGACCCGATACTCTCAGCACAGCACAGCACAGCACAGCACAGCAGAGCACAGCACAGCACAGCACAGCACAGCACAACACAGCACAGCACAGCACAGCACAGCACAGCACAGCACAGCACAGCACACATAACGATTCTGTCCCACCACCCGTGTAGAATCTCGTCCTCCAAGGCGAAGATCTCATGTGATCACATGAGATCTAACAAGGAGAAACAGGGCAGCAACTGGAAAACCCTACATGCAACGTGGAAGAGGATATACAAGACCAGGGGATGATGAAGAGTTTTGGTTTTGAATATCGACCATTTCGGAGCCGATTATCGGGGTAAATTCACTTTTACACGCCTTGAACCACAGGACAATCTAGTCTTATGAGACTTAAAAGAACCAGGTGTTCTTTCAGACAGGAGGGTGGAAAAATGGGACAAAAACCACCCATCTCTACCCTGCTTTACCCTCTTTTTAATGAAATATCACTCAAAAGTGTAACAACTGTCGCTTAAATGCATCTTTTTTAATTGGCGACATTTTGTTTCCAGTTTCCAGCAAGTTCCTGTAAATCAGATGTTGCAATGTAAATATTATAAAAGAATCAGGCTGGGTTCAGCTTTGAGGGGATTAACACGTCCTTAGACACATTACTACAGCTGTTTCCTCTTAATTAAAAATCAACGCCTGCTGCTTTTTTGCAGCGCGCCGATGCATCAGCTGCAGGCGATTCTTAATCGGCTGACTTTAAAAAGGCCCATCGGTTTATTCACCGCGAGCTAAATTTTGTCTGACCTTCTCTGAGCCGGGGTCAGGGGTCACATCACCAAAGGGTATCTAAAGATGGCCACCTCTGTTTTTACGGTCGGCGGCGTCCATCTTCACGTTAGCTTCCAGGGCAGAAACTTCCTGCTAATGATGGAGAAACAAAAGCCGCCTTGTTACCACACATTATTCCTGCCAAGCACATCTCAGGGAGTCCTGATGTTGGGGTGAGGGGCAGCTCCTGTGTTCTACACCCACCGTGGGGGGTCAGTTTAAAGGAATTTAGCTTTAAAAGGAAGGCTACTGATCAGAGGGTTAAGAGAATGTTTGGCAGGATAAAGAGTGGCAGAGTAACATCTAGAGCAATTGTTAATTTTTAAAAAAAATATTTATTTTTTGTTAAATAAAAAAACTCAATCCTGTTAAATCAAGAACTTCCATCGCCACACAGCAGCACCAGAACACTGACACAAACACACACTCTTCTGATGTTTAATTACATTAATATGCAGTACCAGCCATTGGCAGGGCTTTTAATTATGAATAAAGATGTAATGACACTGCCATTAATATTTAATTAACGGGCAATAAAGTGTTATTTGGCAGCATTACAAAGCCCGGCGCTAATAAAGAAACATCTTTAGCCGGTAATTACCGCAGAAAGGAGAGCTCTTAAAAGGGCCCGAAAAGGTAAATCCCGAGGACGTGCAGAGGTCAACGGCGTGCAAAGTGAGCGGCGTTAATAGGCTTTAGTGAAAGTGTTATTCACACAACACAAAACACACGACACCAACCTCGCGGCACCAAACAACACGGAGAAGATGCCGTCCAAACATCACCCGGGCAGATGTTGGCAGCGGTTTACGTGTATTTAGCTTCACTGCAGAAATTTGTAAATCATCACACGGGCGAGAGGGGCCGCGCTGGGCGGAGTGTGTGTAGAGTTTGCAGGGAGGAATGCGCGCCGCCAACAGACACAAAACGTTGGTTACCACCAGACACCCGTGCGGTGACATTGAGACGCGAGAGCTGCCGCTTGTTTACACAAGTTTTCTCCTTTTCTCCTGTCTTAAGCCATCATTTACTCAAACAATGGGCGCAGTGTGGCCCTCGTCTGAGAGTGGGCCGGGCCGACGAGACGGGCGGTCAGCTGGGGCCCTCTGGTTTGCTCTGGAGCGAATGTTTACATCGGTGGGAGGCATTGTTTTAGCTTAGACAGGGATACTCGCATAACTCCCGAGGCCATTTGTATTGTAAATAGCGTCTGCCATCACAGGGAAAACATTTTTTTCCTTCGCGTAAATAAATGTGCCGTGCGAAACCGATCCTTCCAACCAGCCACGGTTTCATTTCCTTCTCGCCAGTAATTACCTTCATTCTAAAAGTCGTTTTAAAACGTGGAATCGTAAGGTTTGGTCAAAACTTGAACAAGCAGCAGTTTATGTAAAAGATGCTCCTGGCTCAGTTCTTGGTAAAATTCTTGGCTGTAAATACAGAAATATTCATCACTAGTTAAAACAACGAAGGTACCGGGACTACTTTTCTTTATAACCTTTACTTCAGTGTAATTGCATATGCACAGGCTGCAGGACCAGTGAAAGTTACACATGATGCTAACTGTTAAGCACTAACCTTCATGGCTCTTTCCAAGCATTACAGGCGGGCCAGCTGGCGGCAGCTTCTCCATTTTCATCATCAAGAGGAATCAGTCAATGTACATTTTTTTACTCAGCCAAAGTACACCTAGATATCTTGCTGTTTATATTTACACGGTTTGGATCTGACCGTAAATTAGCAGCTCACTTACTTTGGCTCCAATTGTGAGAGACGCTTAAGAGCTTTTGGGGAGTTCTCTCCGTGTGAGAAGGTCTTTTTTCAGGTTATCAAATGTTCCTTTGATGCTACTGGAAAGCAAAACTTCTGCTCTGGTACCCGTGCACGGCATGCTAACCGTCTACACCTTGAGAGAGCGTGTCCGACACGCAGGCCCCGGCGCTCCCTCTGCGTATATTAAGTCCAGCTAATGAGCTGGTCAATGTGACGAGGGGCGGCTGTGATCGATGTCCCCGCCGGATTGATGTGCTCTGCTCTCAGCGAAGGACGCTGACCCGCCGAGAAATGTTGATGAAGTAGCCGCCCGGAAACTCGCTCTTCCCACGTGGAGAGAAGTGCGAGCACGCGGCTGTGAGGACATGCGAGGTTTTTTATGTCTTAACGGCTGCTAAAAATGTTCTCCAAATCAATTTTGTCACTGTATTTTTCTATTAACTGTGATTTCCATGTGATGCACTTGCTTTAAATACATTTCCACACATGTACTGCACAGACTGCCTAAGAAAGGAAAGACGACGCCTCCGACTAAAACCAAAGTTTTCTTAATGATGTAAAACTTGATGGGAAGTTCAGGCTCCTTTAATCTCTGCTGGAATAGTCTGGGCTGAATCTGCATATAGCAATCATCAGAAAATTCCCCGGCAGAATATATTTGCATAAGATTATTACTCATTGGCAGTGACCCCCGAATAAGGATGAGCTACATTACTAATAGGCTCCTCTTGATGCTAATGTAGAAATCCTGCGCTATATATCCGCTTTGACATTAATGACTAAATGTTACTTCTCTGCCTTGTCACGGCAGTGATCAAAAGCACTGCCCCCCCCCTCCTGTTCTCTTTAAAATTTCACTTCTGTCTTCCTCTTCTGGCTAATATTGTGGGTAAAAGACTTCTGTGCGTCCGGCCTAAAGACAGAGGATTATTCATTCACTCCAGCAGTGAAAGCTTTGGAGATGGCTGCAGAAGATTTCTAAATTAATAAATGCAAAGATCTGCAGCTTATATTCAAAATATTCCAATAATAGTAAGTAAAATGTACATGTCAAGCGTCGCTGTGTCTAATTTCTTTAAAATAAATAAAGTCCTGCCGTCCTCAGGTCCTCATTAGCATGCAGCGTGTGCAACAACTCAATTACCCACAAGCCCGCAGCCATCGCAGCAGCAGGCTACCTCATAATATTTCCCATAATGTTTCATCCAATTTGGAGAGTTTGACGTTTAGCCTGCAGGAGCGCAGAGATAGACAATGACTGAAGGCAAGGGGGTGTGTGTGTGTGCGTGTGTGTGTGTGTGTGCATCTGAGCGCTAGCAGTTATTAGCCTGGTGAGTTTCATGCTTCATCATTTTAACCAACTCCTTCAACTTTTCACATGTGAACTAAAATTCAGAAGAAATTGAGAGAAGATCAGACCACGAAAACAACACCCTAAAATAAGAGTTTGAAATCCCTATTAATGCATTCTAAAGGAAAGCCTGTAATCATGCGTTTCATGTGCATAAACTGATCATAAAAACTGAGCAAAGCTTCATTCTATTCACCTTTATCTTGATTCTAAACGGAATTCTTGAGCACGTATCAGAGTAGAGACGATGGCAACGCTTTGAAGCGCCTCCAGAAGACCTTCTACCCTCAAACAAGGTTTCCATGGACAGCTGAAGGCCTCCTGTCTGTGGCGTGACCCTCCCGATGCCCCACCGCCCACCTCCCATCCCCCCTTCTTTCTCTTTATCTCTGTTTTGTTGGATAGAGGAGGCCGAGGCTTCTGACGTTGAAGGAGTCACCCCGGTGGAACTGATGCCCCCGATCAGCGATGGGCTGGAAAAGCATAAAGACAGAGCGGCGAGGGAAGAATGCTGAGACAGCGCTTTGCCCACCACCCGGGGAGGGAGATGGTGAGGACGGCGGTAAGAGGGAGGGGGTCTCATCTATGATTCCAAGATTAAAAGACGAGATAATCCTGCAAGCCCGGCACATCACTCTCTCTAAAACGAGCTTCTAATGGCATCAGGGGAGAAAGGGGAGGCTTGGGCATCATTACCCAGGTCCTATGGATCCCTAACCTATGGTCATCCAACCCTTGTTGGCCCTACAGAGATGATAATGATGAAGAGTGTCACTTTAAAGCTTGCTAAAGGTGAACCTGTGTTTAGTTATCCAAAGCTCGAGGCCGGGATATCAGCGAAATTCCCCGGAGCCACAGGAACATCCATGACTGGCTTTCCCCTTCATGATGTCGCCTTTAATGAGGAGGTGATTAACAGTAATGTATCTCATTAGTTAAAACAGGTTTGATGATGACAGAGCGAGGCCCCGTCCTCTCGGTCTCCGGGTGAAGAGTTCCTCAACCTGAAGCTCCGGTTGCAGCTTTAGGTTTAGGGATCATCGCTGCTGATCCCTGCTTGTTCAAAAATAGTTTCAACCTGAGAATCTTTTTGCGTGTTTACAGAAACACGCTGATAATTAAGCTAGTTTGCTCTCGTCGTGTCCGAGGCACCACGGATAAGCCGGTCTCCCAGTCTCTATGCCGCGGAATGCTAATAGTTTGCAACCCGACCCAGGGTCTCTCCACTGCTACCCAAACAGGACCATCAAACCACCCTGAAACCAACACCGTCAATGTTTCCACCCGCTCATATTGAGATATCAGTAACATTATAGTTGGTAATGATCCATATTTTCGCACATCTTCTCCAGCTGCCTCCATAACTCTTGATTTGCTGCCTCTCAGGCAACATATCAGGCTTATTTTGGGAGCCACAGCATCAGTGTTTCAGTCTGAAACAGGATACGCTCCCAAGGAGGACATGAAACAGGACATGAAAGGTTGTGTGTACAGTACACGCACCGTGAAACAGGCTTCCAAACACAGTGTTTCGTATGCTAACGGCACCTTGTTAACTAGATTGGGAACAGTTGTGTGGGAACGGCGAGGGAGACCTGTATTTTGTTATGTCGGTGTGTGTATTTACTGTATGTTTTGGGGGCCGGCGTTGACAGTAGGTGAAAGCCCTTTTAGCACATTCATAAAAGGGGCATTTAGCATTGTCACAACAACTGCTTAGCAAAAGCCCAGCCTCCATTAAACAAGGGCAATGATGCACAACAAAGTCACAACCTTTCAGCGCGGCTGCCCCCCATCCTGCCCGCAGACTTTGCATAACTTACCGTCCGTGCTTCCCACAGTTGCTGGTGTGGCGGCAGCCTCCGAGTGTTTTTATGAGTGATTTCCAGTGTGAAGTTATGGTGTTGATTAGCGCAGTGACAGGTGCCATGATTAAAATGGCCGATAGTAATAGTGCAGCATTCATGCATTGACAACTTTGCTCTGCATGGCTTTGTGAGGGGTGATGTATGACACCATTAGGGTAACCTCAGGGCCCCGGAGGACACTTATCTCCCTCGTCACGTCCTTCACACTTCCCATTCTCCCTCCAACAAAAGGACGCCTGCTCCCTGGTCTGGCTTATGTCGTGTGTGTGTGTGTGTGTGTTCAGTATGTGTTCATGGCTCATCTCCGATCGCACACATGATCATTATTTGTGTGTATCGTGTTTTATAGCCGTTGTGTATTTGTCGCGTTTTATTTATTTATTTTTAAAATACTTTACAACAGTGGAAGAGATAAAAACTTATCTGTAAATTCATTTTCTATCTTTACCCAATAGTTTCAGACACTAATATATTTGTGTGTACGTCACTTAATTGGCTTAAAAACCAGACAGTAATAAATTATTACTGGCTCTGTCAACATCTGTTTAGCGTATTTAGCATTGAAATGGTCAGTTCTGCCTGAAAGGGTCCGTGTTGATTAAGATTTAACACTGATGTAATTTTAAGTTGCTGTCAATAAAGGTTGTGTTTCCCAAATCGGCCGCGTGTGTGTCTTTGTGGCGGCAGCACGGTGACATTGAAAAGACAGGATAACTGTAAACACCTCCTCATGCCGGCGCGCCTGTCTGCGGCACCGCGCTGGGCAAATGTTTGCGAGAACACCTCCATAAACATGCACATCGTTGGGGGGTCAGCCAGAGGGGTGGCTGACACCTAACTTACCCCCCCACCCCCCACCCCATCGCCACCGATACGGCAGCCATGTCAACAGAAGTGTAAGTCAATACCCACTTTCCCTAACAAGTTGAGCCCGATTGGAAGCGTCTTGGCATCCCGAGACTCCAAACACTTGTCGGCTCCCCGCTTCGAAAATACACGCGCTCTTATTTTGGGGGGCATGCAACCCCTTAATTATTTCAGTGGGCTGAATTTGAGACCGTTGGGTTCTTTAGGTTCTGCAGAGGGCAGGGAGTTGTGATACCGACCAACCGTAATGAAAAAAAACACCAAGGGCGACAGGATATTTAAGGGGAGGTGGAGTCGGCGTTGGGGGGGGGGGCACTCACATATGAACAAACTGCTGTTCCTGTCTCTCTCTGTGCGTCTCTTCTGTCCGCCGCCGCCGCCACTGATGAGAAAAACACCCACCGGCGCTAAGCTCGGCCTCTCCGTGGGGCTGAAAACATTTGTAATTGAGGCGCTCGCCATGCAGCGCCGCCTTCCAAAGCAGCGATGGCGGTTTCCCTCTTGCCCCAGCGTCGGCAGTATGTGTGTGTGTGTGTGTGTGTGTGTGGGGGGGGGGGGGGGGTCTCCTTTTTAGTGGGGATGCAGAGCGATTAGCAAAGAAAAGCAGGACGCCGATACTGTCTGAGGGTCTCCACTACGCAGCCTTTCCTTCATTGAGAAATGTTGAGACTAAAGTTTTAGAAGATGCAGATTACTACATTTTTACATCGTATAATGACCCTAATAGTGCCACCAGAGCACCCAGGATCTATTTGTGTGTATATGATTCACTTATCTTCTCCATTTTAATATATTTAAGCCACACTTAAGACAGGAAATCGCAGGTTTCAACCTCAGCCTTGTCATTTTTTTTTGGCTTCTTCAATCTAAACTTCCAAACAAAATCCCCGATTACATTATTTTTCACTCCTTTTTGAAGACGGCTGTAAAGTGAAGTTGTGGAAATGACCCGCCAACTCTTCGCCATGGCACAACTATAAGGAAGCGTCCGATAAATCCCGGAGCGAAACCCGAGGCCGAGGCTGCAGGCGGAGATTTATTGGCAGCTGTATTTTTCTAGTGTCAACTGATGTTCCGTAAGACTTCGCCAGCGTCTTATATTGCTTTCACCCTTGCACACACACACACACACACACACACACACACACACACACACACACACACACACACACACACACACCTCCATCAACAGACATCCAGTATTTAAATCTGAGAGCAGCTCCTGTGAGACTGTTAAACACGACAGATTGAGATGAGTGGCGAACCTCTGGTCCTAGCATTAGCCCACTTATCTTATTAGTGCGGTAGCCCGGACACATCTGATACCCCTCCGAGCGCCGCTGCTGTTGGCCTCAGGGAACCTGCGATGGCTTCAAAGCGGCAGCTCTGGCGTCCCGGCGCATTCCACGACGATGTCATGTTTGGAGCGGGCCGGCGGCAGTTGCTGCACGTCACGCTGTCACGCCGCGTCTCCAGTCAGCGTCAAATATTTGATGAATAGGTTTTAACAAATGCTCTGCGATCGTTTCATGGCAGAAGTCCGGATGATCTCTGTTAAACTCGGTAAATGGTAAACAGGTTGCGTAACTCGGCATAATAATTATAAATGATTATATATTGCGTTCCAGCTCATAATTGTGTTGCATCAGTTTATAAATAAAACAGAGGTTGCGCAACATTAAAACTGCGGTCGCCGTAACAACGAGGACACAGTTTTCATGTTACAGCAGCTCCTTAAATGATAACGGCTGGATTGATTCACAGATATAATCCTATTATGATTCACGTCACCGAGAACACCAGGAGACGGGAAAACAGAAGCTCTTTCAGCTCCTCAAATACCATTTCCACGGCAACGCAGACGCTCACCGAGTCTGGGGTCAGCAGCCGCCGTTTGAGAGACGCTGACTGCCACGGGCCTATTTCTGGTCGGAGCGCAGAACAAGGAAGCAAGTTCCCCTTTAAAGGGTCGGATTTTCTCAGGATGGGTCACAATTTGCAGAAGATCTAATAACATTTACCAGGAGGCAGCCAGTGATCCGCTCTGAATGATCTTTCCTGTAACCAAGCCACATACTTGAGTTATTGAGGTGTGTTCATGTCTCAAGACTGAAAAACAATATAATGTCATTTAAACGATAGTTAGAAAACGCTGCTCAGTATATTAGGTTTTATTTTCCAGCCCAGAACTCGGAAATCAGACCAGAGTTCTTTGAAAGCCCCGTGAGGCCGTAGCAGCCCTGGTGTGAATGACAAGCGGGTTCTGATGATACTTGCTGAAGGAGTATCCGTGTTACTGTAAGTAGCAACACATAAGTTTAACCTTTAGCTGCTCCCTGAAAACCGAGCCGAGCCGGGTGCAGGAGGAACACACACACACACACACACACACACACAGGCAGCTGCCACCCGAGCGCCGCCGCGCACAAACCCAGCCAAACACTTCTTTTGCAGCCTGGTGTAAAGTATCCTGCGCGCTGTCAACTCAGCCTGAAGGGTAACAGGAAGCAGCCACCTCTCCTGTTATTACTGGCAACAGGTGAAACACAGTCCAACTGTGGATTTCTTCATCTGGTCCGTGCAGCAACGCCGGCCCGGCCTCACCGCCAGCACCCGGCCTGCTCACCAACACTCTGCTATTCTTAAAGGAGGCGTGTGAACACGTTGGGTGGGCAGGCAGGCAGGCCCCTGGTGGCTCACCTGCCTCTCTCTCAACTCACTTTCTCACACTCGTCGCCATAAAAAGGGGCGGCGTTGTCAAGCGGCCCGTCACCGTGCTCCTTCTCCTCGGCCATATCTGAACTCTCTCAGCTGTTCCTCACAGTTGAACCACAATTAACCCCCCCGCTCCCTCTCTCCCTCTGCACTTTCTTACTGCTGCCCTTTCACTCCCGGCTCACGAGCTGCAACCCGATCCGTGCAGCAGATAGTCATTCGCTCTCTGGCAGTTTACAGCGTTTCGTCCGCGTGTGCTGCAATGCGTGCGCGTTTATATGCAGAAACCTGTCAGCCAGACATATATTTGGACCGTCCAACGAGTGCACGTCGGAGAGTATTTAGTTTCGCCTGCGTTGACATTAAGAGGAGAAAATAAAATTAGGTCAGTTATGATTAAACATGAAGGGAAATAGCTTTTATGATGTCACTTTTATGATGTAACCAGTATGTATTTACCCCGTATGACCCAATTTGCCAACTTAGAACTTAAATTAAAAACGTTAAAGTAGGTGCTGGTGTGTAAATATAGATTTGACCCGAAGGAGGGCCGGTTTATGTCATCAGAGATCAGAATTCATGTGCGCTTTGTGGAAGGACGCGGCTAACTGGGGCCGCCGGTGCCGGTGAGAGTCAAACTGGCATTGATGAGCATATTTGTCAACACGTGCCGTCTCCCACTGCCTGCGAATGGCAACACTTCACGGCACAGCCAGAGTTGCGTCTAACTAAGCACAATACAGTTGGGCGAGGCATTTAAAATCCCCCTGCTCGCTCCATCAGCGCTTCCGAAGTGATCTGATGGAGATATAACCTAAATGGCTGGCAAGCTGTGGGCTGCTAACTAAATGCTAATATGTGTCAGGACATGGGTGAGGATTTATGGCTTACCATCTGCTCACCAGCACCGAACACAATGTTAGCTCACAGTGTTAGCTTTGATCAAGACCTCCCTGCTCATTCCTCCCAATCGCTCATTTTCCTCGGAATTAGCACCAAGTTCCTCTCTTTTGGCCTAATCATGTTCTCCTTTGCAAAGTGCTCATTTAAATACTAATTAGGGTCGTTTGGGGGCAGGGATATTTGTTTTTAAAAGCGTACATTATGCAATGATAAGCAGTGTTGTTTTCTGATTCATAACATGAATAGGCTGGAAATTAGGCGTCATTATCAGTGTGGCGTTGTGCGTCGATGACGTGAATATGAGCGGAACTCTAACCCTTGGAAACGGGAGCAGGCTGGAGTCTGGCTACTACACAACACACAGCCTTAAACATAATGTGGAAAGGTCATTGATGGGGATCTTGTGCCCAACCAGCAGTGTTTGATGCTAAATAGAGGCCAAATAATGAACTAACCACTTGCCAGTGATGTATGGATCGAGGAGGGGAAGAGAGGGAACTTTGGAAAGAATTCCAACCAATCCATCTGTCCAAACAAGTTTATTCTAGCATTTGTCTTCCAAGAGAAACCTCTGGGCCTAATGCCGTTTGATGAGACAGTAAAGATTCTCCATATCTTTCCCACCATAAAAGGCTAATTGCTTGGCTCCAGTCAGATTTACGTCCTCCCCACTGTCCTTTATGCGTCAGGCCCGGGTGCCGCCCGTCTCCGAGGGGGTGTATGTTATGATCGCGTGTCAGCGAAATCAATCCTTATCAATTTTAAAGTTCAGGTTTTTATTTCATGGCTTTCAAGAGAGCGCCTCTCAAACAAAAATGACTATTCCTGCCCACCCCACCCCCCACCATCTGCGTCCATATTGATTGTCGGTGTATGCGGCTCCCCTGTGATTCTCGCCCTGTGGCGTCCCTCGGACCGAACTGATGTCAGCAAGTGCCCGAAGATATAGCTGAGTTAAATAATGCTAACTACAGCAGTGATTTGTCTCAATGCAGCCTTCTGGCATTAACCACCCCCTGACAATCGTCTCCACGGTACCCGGGAAGAGACAAAGGTCACATAAGATGCATTGGACAATCCCCTTTTTACATTATAAAGGATGAACAAATGCCATTCTTTTAAAGCTATATTTATGGCAACATTTCTTTTCCATCTTTCAGACAAATTGAAAGACTTATTGAAATTAGAGACAGAATTCCCTTAAAGAAATGTAAAATAAAAAAACTCCCCCCCCCCCCCCCCCCAAAAAAAAAAAACCATTCCCAATTTCTGGCTCCCAGCTTTCAACTGAAGAAATAGTTCCGGATCGCAGCAACCCGGGCATTTACTGTCTGACAGCAAAGTTTACCCCCTTGGTTTCTTTGACTCCTCTCCTTTCACAACTTGTGTCAGGTAAACATCGAAGTGTCGAAGATTAGGCATTGTGTGTGTGTGTGTGCGTGTGTGTGTGTGTGTGTACAGTACAAGGGATAGCGGGAAGGCCTCCAAACAGTAAACTAATGGTTCAGCGCTAAATGCCCACTAAGTGGGTGGGACAAGGATGGCCTGACCCCGCTGGCCTTCCCACCAGTCCCCGCTAACAGCTTGGCCTCGGGGTCAGCTCAATTTCCCCACTGCTGAGTGGTCATTATGGAGCACAGCTTTGATAAATGCTCGCGGCTGCTGCTGCTGCTGCTGCGAGCTCGGAGCGCCGCACATCTCCCGGGCGCCGAAATCTCCACAGTTCAGTCACACGGCCAGAGAGGAGGGGAAAGGAAATGAGAAGGAAAGAGAAGAGAAAGGAAAGGATTCATACGGAACCGGAGCAGAGCCCAAAACCAAACCTCACGTTGTTGCCTAGCAACCTGGAGGCGGACATCGGGGAGAAGAGGCAGAGGAGGAAAAACAAATCAGATGAAGATTGTTAGAGACCTCAGTGGCCGCCCTAATCTAGCTGCGGCTCCCTGTGTCTCACTTGGTCTGAGACAATGTTGACAAAAAGCTGTGGGTGCAATCATCTCACGTTCAACGAGCGCTCAACGGCGAGGTGCTGCTTTGACAACGGGGGCAGATTCGCTCTGCCGGTTCCCATGGCCCCTCTTACACTCCATCTGTGGCTTCATCCAGAAACGTGATGCCGCGTCGAGACGATAAAGAAAAAGCCAAAAGAACCAGGGACACCTGAAACACTCCCAGACCTTTATGGAACAGGGTCGGATTTGTCCGTCCCGGCTCTGCAGACGGGGGTTTCCCTCGTATTCCGACACACCATAAAAGCTGATTCGGCGTAATCGCATTGACGCATCACTTCTTAAAAACACAAAACTCTCTTATTGCTGTGGTGCTGATATTAGCTGCAGCGATGACATCTGACCTACTGGAAAAACCTCCTGAATTTCTCTCTGTGAAACACCCATTATTTCACCACGTCTGCATCGATTAAACACTGATTATCCACAGCCAGATGGCTGACTGATACTGGTTGCCTTACCAACATGATGATACCTGGATATGTTACATTTGTCCGTTTCATTGTCTATATTTCTATAACCGAGTCCCTGTTCCCTTTCCTCAATGCAGCTGTGATGGATAAATATAAAACATTATCATTAAAATAGCATTAAACCATTTATAGAACATGGCAGATGTATCAGCATGTGTGTGTGTGTGTGTGTGTGTGTGTGTGTGTGTGTGTGTGTGTGTGTGTGTGTGTGTGTTTAAATTGATGTGGTGCAGCGAGCTAAAGTACTTTCACACCTCCCCAGCTGCTCTGCTGGAGTCGGAGGCCTCCCAGTTCACTTAAAACAGAGCCAATCTGAACTAGAATTTGGCTGTTCAAAGAGGTTTTTCACCCGCAACCATCCCATAAATGTCGCCACAGTATGTCTGTCCTGTTCTGTGGGCCTTTCTAAGTCACGCCCAGTAAACCGAGGCGTCCTCGACGCTCTAGCAGTATTTCCATTTGTGTGTAAAGTTGCGGACTCACTTGAACACAAATTAACAGCTGCAGAATCCTGACAAAACAAACCCTGTTTGACTTTGAACGTAAGCCAGAAATACTTCAGGATATCAGCGGCTTTGAACCTGCAAGGGCTTCAGGACTTTGTGGCGTTGCGGTGGTATGTTTGGTACATATGTGACATCTGTTTGTTTTGTCAGAAATGAACGGGAGGCCCCGGAGCGCCGGCTCGTTGCTCTGACGCCGTTCCTGCACGCTCATCTATGATCTACGTCCTAGCTGTGTGTATACCAGCGGTTTGCTAATAACAGACCATAATAGGACACACCAAGAGCGGATTCTAAGTGCTGAACAATGTGAGTGACATCACACGTTGGTTTTCACTGTCTCGATGGGAAGGTCATTATGTTGCCATTTTGGTTTCCCTCAACCATGCATTGGTTTACCAAATAAGATATTGTCTCAATCCATCGCGAAGACTCTGCCTTACAGTTGCCATGGAGACAGTGTCTTGTTTCAGGCAGGACATACTTCTGTTTTGTGCTAAAAATGCCCATTTTCAAAGGTTTTCCACCACTTTAGCTCTATCACTGACTGGCCATCTACTGGCCATACGTGGAACTGCAGCCTTTTGTTACTTCCTTAGAATATTATATGATTATATGAAAATGCTGTAAAACCTTATCGTTCTGAGTAAAAGGGGACCAGTTACCACAGAATCAGCCACACTATGATGAGTAGGTCTACATATTGTCTACACATTCTTTGTTTACCTGTGAAAATCAAAACCAAGAATCAAGAGCTGCTCGTTTTGTCGGTGGGTAAATATTAGTGTGTTACAGATTAAACCTTCTGTCTATGTTTTTTGAGCTGGCATGAATGTGCTCAAGAGAAAACAAGAGCATGGGGAGGGAGGGAGCGGAGGTGGGGCTGCAAAGGTAACAGATTGGCTGTGAAATATTGTGCAGACTGCCAGTTGCTCAGTGATGTATTGGGAATCACTCGCTCGCTAATTACCTTAAATTAACAGTAGAGTTGGGTGTGACAGTTCATGTAACTGTTTTTTTCTGCTGCCACAGATGAATGGGTTGGGGGAGTTGATGCCGGCTCACTGTTGACAATTGAATTCTCCTTCGAACTCCTTCCAATCAATTTTCTCTTTTGCTGCGCATACGAGCGAGGGGGAGACGCAGAGACGGGCCAGTGCACGTGTGCTGAGGTTCACAGATTTTTGTCACCGCTTCAGCCTCCAGATCAGCAGTTTGGTGATATCTTTGTTTATGGAAATATAGAGCGCAGATGCCCAAAATCAGGTCCAATCCGCCATCCTGAAAACGAGTCTTTTCCTGTCCTATGCAGCATCTGCCTTTGTGTTGTTTAGGAAGTTACAGTCACACTATGTGGTACACCCCCCCCCCCCCCATCCCAACCTATAGACAGCACAGGGAGGATTTGTGGCTCTGTTGGAGGATTTGTGGCTCTGTGCAAAAGACCAAGAAAAATGTTTTCTGATAAATTATTCAGTATCCCACAATCCCTTTTGGGCAGAGCGTTGCATCATGCTGCGTGATGCATTACACGCTCGCGGTGTCTCTTTCCCTCTCTCTACCTGTCTCACCCCCTCCTCTTTCCCTCCACCTCTCAATCACTCCTTCAGCGTGCCCTTTTTGCCTCCGTGTCTTCACTTTCTCTGTCTTCTGCAACACTGAGCTTCACACTCCCTGAGATGGACCCGCTTCTTGGGCAAGCTGTCTCCGGTAATGGTGGCAATTAATAACATGTCATAATCCTGTAGAGGAACATCTTTGTGTGTGTGTGTGTGTGTGAGTGTGTGTGTGTGTGTGTGTGTTGGGGGGGTTGAGTGAGAGAGTCCTTGGCAGCTGCAGGTCTTTAGTACACCTAATGTTTGGTGGACACAGGTGTTGTACACATCTGAGGTCGCAGCTTCATACATTCACACACACATAAAAATACACACAAACACATGCACACATACTGAGTTATTCAGTGTGTCAGTTCACTGCCGGGACACAGGCCAGCTCACACTAGCCTGGCACATAGCTGACCAGAGAAGCAGACCAAAGAGACGCAGCACTTCCTCTCCTGCCTTCAGTCTCTTCAGTGCAGGAGTTTTAACGTACGGCTGGATAATAAAGCAACAAGTAATAATTGATAGTGTTGTGGTCACGCTTATGAACTCGCCCAGTCTGGGCTGGTTGTCTGCAGCTGGGGGAGGTTCCAGATGTGTCCGTTGGACGACCTCGGCTCTCGAGCTTCGTTATGATCAGTGACCACAACGACTGCAAATCTGTGCGTTCCAATTGAATCTAGAGTCCCACCAGTTCTTCTCTATATGATGCCGTTCTCTGTGTGAGCAGCACACGGCTTCTTCCCTCCAGGTGCACGGCCGTGCACGGACACTGAATGGCTGTTGTGCTTCCCCTCGCCTCAGTGCAAACTGCAGCAGACAGGTGCGACTCTGAATACCTTTCTTTATGTTGGACACGCTCGATTACAGAGGCCACACCTGGACCATCGATACACTGGCCCATATACGTAAATATGCATTTCCTTAGTTGGGTTTCATTGTATTTTGTCGTACTCAAACACGCAGGAAAGCGGACACGGTCGGCGGGTTTGATGATTTGGCTCCTGATTTTGTGTCTCGCCCCGTGCACGTCTCTGTTCTGTGCTGCGGTTGTGATGAAATGAGCGCAGGTTTTCCAAATTTACCACTTTATCTGATAGAGCCCAATATTACAGATCTGGGGCCTTTTTGTTCCACAAAATAATCATGGCTGTTATAAGAGAGCAGCAGCTCGCCTCTTGTCTCAACCCCGTGTGCCCGTCGGGGGGCTGGTGGCTGTTTATTGAAGGCACTCCCATCCTCTTTGTCGTCCTTGTGCACCACTTACGTGTTGATTTAGTTGCAGACGCCATCGCAGAGCTCCCTGCAAGCTGCCCCCGTCCTTAATGGGCAAAGTTTACAAACCGCTGGCAATTTGTAGGCTCCCGTTAGTGGTCATGGACGGTGCATTAGTAACTGTCAATTGGCCCTGCCCGATGCACTGCTCTCATTTGACCAAATTCATTCCAGAGGGTGTGTCACAGTGGCAGTGATGTATCCCCGCTGTGATTTTACTGATGTATAATCACTCAGTTCCCTCACAACCCACAGTTATCTTTACCTCAATGGGCTGGAGAAACAATGAGAACGTCATACGTAAGCTTTCCGAGAGGTTTGGGGGCGCGGGGGCGTCACTGTGGACAGAAAATGTTCTCCGACCAAGCTGCTTGAAATCCAAAATGGTGCCTTTTGTCTGATTGTGTGTACGGTGGCTCACGCAGCTGCTGCTGATCAGAATTGTCCTTATGCTTCATATTATCAATGCTTCCCCTGAACAAAGCCTTTATTTGCTGCGCTGTGGTTCTAAATATTGTGATAACGTGATTTCAGAGACGGCGTTGTCTCTGATTCGACTCGACTTGAGGCCGTTGGATTGTGGGTAAATCATAAGGTGCGCGGAATCGGGAATGCCTTCAGCGGGACGTTGTTTTATGCCATCATTGCTGATTCTGGTGTCCTGAATACCGCTTTCTAAGCACCAGGTGTGGTTCAGGTGTGCAGGAATGAGATGGGAATGAGATGAAAGAGGCTCTCGGATGCTATGATTGTGCATGGCTGGAATTACTCTTCACCGCAGATGCGGGAGCGCTGGGATAAATGTTCACCGGTGCCAATGTGGAATTGGCTCCAGACTCTTGTCACCAAAGTACATTCTGTTTTCCCCCATGTGCCCGAGGCACTCCTCTCATTCCTGTTTGCAGCGTGTTTGTTATTCTTATGGCATGGTGGACAGCTCCCAGTATGAGAAATGCATGAGATTCATCCTCGCGGCCTTCTGACCCCAATGCAAAACCACAACCTGCGTGCTGTTTCATCCCAGACCCTTCATCTGTGCTGCCTCTCTATTGCTCTGCATAGCATAGCATAAATCAAACAGCACAGGGCCTCGCTCCCTCTCCCCCAGCCCCGAGAGTCATACCCTTTGTGCTTGTGTAACATTGTATTCACAGATTTAGTGGCATTGCAAATGGATAAACACAAGCAACATCTATCAATGCAGCTGGAAAACCGGACTGTAATCAGAGCACGAGCACCAAAGGCGCCGGAGCCATCTCCATTTACCTTGGGATAAATCCATCCACGAGACCACCTCCAGCACGTTGCAGGGTGGGGGGGCTGACAAATCACCCTGGTCAGACCACTGGGCTGCTACTGGCCTGCCCTCAGAGTGGTCAGCTTCTCCTCTGGAACGGATGAGTCCTGTCAATTCAGGCCTGATTAAAATCTTCGGGACATGACATGACAGCAGCAAAGGTGGGAAGAGGGGGTGGGGGGTGCTCCTGAGGTGATCGCATCCAACTGTAAGCTTTGTAGATTCAACTTTGAAACTATTATGCTTTGCTAACCACATTAGCCTGTTTATTACCACTGTGATGTTGGATCTCTTTATGCTTTAAATTTAATTCCGTCTCATCTGCCGACCTGAAACCAAGACAGTTGGAAGGTTAGCCATAACTAAATGTACATAATTTTGCATTCATTTTAAAACATCTATGCAACCTTGTTGCTAACCACCGTCCCGGGTCTCTCGTGGGGCGGCCTCCATCAATTAATTCAGGTAAAGTAGAAAAGCACTTTAAAATTCAGGTGGCGTGCACACTCCTGACACAAGGAATAGGTTGTTGTTCCAAGGTTTTTAGTAATAAAGCATCGGCTGGAGTGTGTTCTCGGTCACTTTACGAAGGGTACTCGTACAGATCGTTGGGGAGTTGGCGAGATATACGAGCTCCCGGTGAACTGACAGCATGGTTGAGAACAGGGCCACGGCTGAGAGAAAATAAACATTATTTCTCTGCAGTATACCTGACGTTTGACTTTGAGGGCTGAGATTTAGTGACACTTTTGTGCCAAACACTCTGCAGACACATGGCAGTAAATTACTCGAAGGTTGAGGGTATGCACAATGTTGCCGACAGAAAATATTAGCTGCTTTTTCTGCCCCCTCCTCGTGTCTGTATGACAGTGTGTGAGCAAGAGGCGAAAACAGAGGAAGAGCGAGAGCATGTGAGTGTTATATTGCCTGTTGTAGCCATTTCACACCTCAGCGGTGCCCTATTGAAACTCCGCCAATGGACAGGATGCCCATTAAATACATTTCATTTGTGTTTGCATCATTTTGTTGAGTTAATCCTAAATATTTATTAGATGCGAGCAATAAAAAATCTGTTCATTGAAAAGCTACCCACCAGATTTGGCACTGGGGACGGAGAAGGAGCAAGCCGGCTTCTCAACACCATCTGTGCAAAAAATGAACACAGCTGATGTGAGTCCCTCTGCTTCAGAGCGGGCGCGCTCTCCTGTCAGCCTGGTGATAAAGGAAAATACATTTTTAGGGCTTTTTGAATATTCCCCCCTTAGGAGAGCGAAAAAGACCAAAAACCAAGGATGAAGCAACAAAAACAAAAATGCTCAAGCAAATGTTTGCCCATCAGATCGAAGCTGTGAGCTTCTCGCGAAGAGGGGGTGAGGGGGAGAGGGGGAGAGGGGGTGAGGGGGGCTGTTTTCCACTCCCAGGTTATGCTGAGGTCCAGAGAACGGGGCCTTTTTGTCACACTTTAAGACGCACGCATACATGTGCTGCCTGACCCGTCCGGCCTGACGCATACCGACACGCACTGAGAAAACACAGCTGGACGAAAGGTCAAAGGTGAGCGGATTCTACGGATGATCTGGAAGAGTCGATCACAGGAGCTGTGAATTCTGGTCAAAAGATAAACACGCAATTCAGGTGCCATAGCTACAGGAGAGACCGTTTTGTTTATTGTATGCTGCCAATTGACAGCAGAACTGATCCCATGACAGAGACGTGCAGCGGCTGCACCGAACTATCCTTAACAAAATTACTGTGCATGTTTGCAGGCAGGCTGCCGACATCGGGCTCAGCCAGCAGTCCCGCGTACAGCCGCTGTAGCTCCGGCTACACTGCTAATCTCAAGCGGAATATTGTGGATTACAGCCCTCTTATTCAAGCGAGTCAGGATGCAGAGCGACCAGCTTGCTGATATTAGCCCTAAGATGCTACTAGACAGGGGAAAAAGTGGACAGGCGAGAAAAAAACTGGAGGGAAAACATCCCACTCCCACTTACCTTGAGATGATTAGCCTATAAAATCATCATATTTGGTCCCTCTGTATTTGTTAGAATATATTTTCCTCCACACCACTGAGAATATGTGTGATGTTATGTTACACCCTATTGATTACCGGTGTTAATTAAAATTTTAATTAAAGTTTTTTATGGTCTGTGTTTCACTTGTGATAATAGTAGAGGGAGAAGAGAGTCCCGGCGTCATAAATCTCCTCCTTTATTTGCAGTGGATGGCCATCAACAAATACAACTGTGTACATAAAATTTTACTAACATTGATTTTGAAAATATTAATATTACTTTAAACACAGGAGATGCATTGTTCAATTTAGAACCACAAAGCATAAAATCCTGCTGCTATAACTCAGTTAATGAACAGGAAAAGTCCATTACAAACCTATCAGCAGACACATCATCTGATTCACATAAGCGCCTGTGATAGAAGCAGAATCATTTACTCGGAGCTGCACAGAAGACTCCTTTAATAACAGTCGCCGCTGCACCGTGGAACCCGCGCCACCTCAGATGGATGGCTGATTTTTTTTTTTTCCCACATCTTCACTCACACAAAGGACATTATGCAAAGAAAAATCCCATTCCTCCTCTCTCACTGTTATGTCGACCACCGTTTATCACTGAGCAGTTATCAGTTATGGTGAAAAACACCAGGCGCCTGAAGATTTAAGGTCTGAGGGCGGCTGAGAAACGGGCGAGCCTCTCTATTTTTAAATTGTTGCCTTTTGGGCTCTACTGGAGTTAATTCTATCACACTCTAATTGGTTAATAATAGAAGAAGAAAAAATCCCCAAACAAACATTTTCCGCTTTCAATTTGTTGGACAAACTGTTTCTACAGAGCGCGCAGCCATCTTTCCTCCTGCTCTTCATTAGCCGTCACGAGACCAGAACCGCGTAGCTCAAATTCTGCTTTAGCGATGAGTTTAAAGGGGGGAAAAAAAGGCCATGAAAGTAAATGTGCAAAGGAAGACGGGCAGTGAAACTGAGATGGAATGACAGAGGTAAATAAGTGCGTGAGGACAGGGACACACGGGCCTCTGTGCCGCCTCATCTGTACCCAGCAGAGTGTGTTAATTAGAGGAATGTGGCTTTTAAATGAAGTGCTGAGTAGCTCGCAGCAGTAATGAAGAGATTGCCCCGGCCCTGGGTAATAAGCTGGAGGCTTTATGCTATTTATGACCCAGGGGGGCCTCTGCCTCGTCCCCGGCCTCCTGAATTTCACTAAACATTTGTCTTTGTTTTCACTTTTCCTTCAGTTTTTTAACAGCCCCCTCGTTCTCTGCTGGTACGCAGACGCTCCATCTCTGTGTCGGATGCATCTGCCTTACTAACCACAAGTGATTCATTCATTTTTTTAAAAAATTTCAGTGGAGATGAAATGAGGATTTGGTATCACTGCTGGTTTGCAGAATCTTCAAACATTAATCCAACACATGAGAAATACTGAGCGGCTAAATCCGGAATAACGAATGTTTTCTGGATGGATGATTTTGGGCTTTATCCCCCTCGGTTTTACCCCCCACCCACCTCCTCACCATGCTGTTCTCTTCCAGGTCAGGCTGTGAAAAGAGCCGTCATGCTAAGGACGTCTTCCCGACGGGACAGCGCCACGGGATCGCCATTGTCCCGTCCGCCGCCGTCCCTCCCACACGGGCTTGACTGATGTGTCCCAGCATTGTTTCCAGGGAGGATCACTGGGATCATTGAGCGGCATGTTGTTTTAAGGGCTAAGCTGGAACCGAATGGCTCCATTGTGTGAGTCCTTCTGCCTGTGGCTGCTAACAGCCCTGGGCCGGAGCCCAACAAGACGCGCTCGTTTTAGGACCGTGATGAGCTCGGCGTTGTAAAAGAGGACAGTTAATGGTTGGAGTTCCGCAGTTTCTGAGTAATTTAAAACTTCTGCTCAACACTTCTACATGTATGGTGGGTCAAAGTGTCCGAGCAAGAAACTGAACCCAAAAAAAACCCCCCGAAACGGCATCTTCAGTGCATAAACGCGCATGAACTGTTATTGTTACATCCGGTTCACCATCAGGGTGTGAATATCGGTGTGAAAGGACACTTAAGGAAGACAAAGATTTGACTACGAAAGCTCTATAAAGATGCGTTCTGTGATGATGCTCATTCGGTCATTAAATCGCAACTAAACCTTTTCATCATAAGCTTGGCAGCACTTCAGATTAATGAAGAAGTGGCCTGTTTGAGACACATGGAAAAGCTACGACAAATCACAGAATACACGTCTACGTCTCTGCAACCTGCATCGAAGCTTCTGATGCTTCGCTGAGCACCCCCAAGTCTCAAAACGCCACAAAGTTCGCTTTAACTTTGTTTTTTAAATAGTTTTACGAGCAGACTCCAGGCCAGCGTCCCGGCAGACCCAGCGTCTGAGGGCGCTGCGTACGTGTCCAGCATGAATCCAGCAGACGGACAGACGGACAGGCGGCCCTATATACGCGGAGGCATGTCGTAAATTCCCGCTCACACGCGTCCATTTCACCTGAACTGTGTCTGATCAGCAATTCTTTTAGAGGTGAGTATTGACAGCTTTTGTTATTCATAGCATATTCAAGCTATTATATTTTCTCCTCTGCTGCCATAATGTTGCCAATGTTGCGGAACACATTGGTAGCTATCATTTGCCGGCTCTTTTTAAAGAACGTCTTGAGGCGTGACGTTATTACCCACGAGCCATAAGGAGCTTATTCAATGACCAAACAGGGCTGGCTCTTCCTTTTACGGCCAACGCGCTGTCGGTGAGCGGCAGGGTTCAAAAGGGCACGGCCTCTCTGCCCTTACTACGCACAGGCGCCATCTTTTTATACCTCCTTTAAATCGAAACACGCTGTACTACATCACAGTTGCTTTGGGCAAATTAAGGTCACTGGATTGATTTTTAATTTTTGTCATTATACACCCAGCGCGCTCACAAATTGTCCCGTTGGCCGTGTCCCTGTGCATCTCATCCTGCCGTATATCATCCCACACCAATTGCGTTGTGTCTTCCTTTGTTTTGCTGCAGCTTTTCGAGGCTCCATATACTTTCCCAGGAGCCTCTTGGTGCTATAAAGGAATCCAGTGGGCTGGGTACCTTAAACATAGATTTGTTGTCTCGCATTTGTCAGAGGTCAACAGCAAACAAGCCCGTCAGTGGCCATTTAACTCTGTCGCCGCACTTTCTCCTCCAAGAATTTGTGATGAGGGAAAAAGGATAAAAAAAATTGAAAAATTGGTAACAGGGCCAAAACGTCACGTCAAGCGGCGCGTTGGCGATTCACTTGAGCTTTGATTAAAGATTTTTGGAAAAGATAGGAAAACGGCTTGATATAAGCGTGGCCCGCCCTCTCATAGCTCTGCACCCAGGGATCCATATATCCTGCAGAAATCAATACGCGGGGAACTGAAGAAACTATTGCTCCGTTCCCTCCAGGTGCTGCGCTCATTCATTCATCATCAACCCCTCTAATAGATCACGGAAGCTTGTAGGAGTATACAAAAACAGACAGATCTTTTTAACCTCCCCACTCTTGACCATGCGGAAACTGAAATTACAGATGGTTGCATGGATTAGTTCAACTGCTCTTATAATTAATAGCATTTCCTGCATATATTCCCATCATATTCATAATGAAGAGATAGTGACAATGACAGCAGTGGTCCAGATTAAATCAATCCCTGCATATTTATTTTGACTTAATGAACCTGGTCAGTTCAGCACAATAAAGGAGGGTGTTATCCTGTGTTCCTCCTACAGCTGAGACCGTTTGTTTCATTTAGATACTGACAAAAGTGACGTGAAATAAAAGGGTGAAAAATCAAATGAGGGTGTAATTTGTCCCGATATAATGCACAGCATCGTCTTATTACATGACTGTTGTGATCTATTATTCAATTATTTTGCATACACATGCACACCGAACACAGGTTCGTTCTCACATTTGTCATGGGGCGTCCAACATGGGTTCAATGCCCGAGGCCTGGCTCATCTATAAGTCAGTCCTATGTGGAGTAAAGGAGGGTATTAACCATATAATCTCTCCTTGCTGCTAATGCTAGCATAGCTGCGATATAGCCTGGGTGTTACAAGACAATTTATTTGTTCCTTTAGTATAAATCTAAGTGTACCCCCCCCTCAGCTTAATGGGAAGTGAATTAGCAGGCATATCACCAAAGATCCATCTTTATTAACATGAGCTAATGAATTTGTTAAAGCACTGCGAGATGACTCTGACTGTCTCATCCAGCGTCCCTGTTTGCAGGAAAAGTGAGACAGCAAGACAGACAAACTGTCCTAACGGCCGAGCAAACAGGCAATTAGGCCGGCCAGATCTGGATATAAAGTAGATTCATTAAGGGGGCAAAAATATGCAGCCTGGAAAAAAATAAAATGTGCGGACTAATTCCCACTTAATTATATTGAATTGTACATTAAGCTGATAATGTAAAATAGATCAATTGTTCAGCGGCCCCACTGCCCTCTATTGATCTCACCCCATGAGATAAATGGATTCTCCAAAACTCCAGTTGCAGAACTCTCTATTCTCCAGCTTTCCCTCCCCGTTAAAAATACAATTTTGTGTCATCATCAGCATCGCGCCAGAGCAAAGGGTAACCTGGTAAATCCAATTTAACACCGCCGTGATCGGAAAACACAAGGAAGAGCATAAAGGAATGAAACTGGCCTTGTAAACATAAAGCCCGATGGAAGCTTGTCCCTATAAATATATATCCTCCTCTCTCTGCACGCTCAACTGATTTTTGAGTAAGCGTCACTAAAGCGGCATTCAGGAGGACATGTTTCTGTCAAAGATGCTAAACCATGCAAGTCGGAGGCCCGCTTCTCCGCATGAGTCCCCCTAAATGAGATGTCCGTGGGGATAATAGGACGGCCTGCTTTCAGGCTAGCTCTCTGTGTGGCTCTTTTCATGCCAATTAGACTCTATGATATAGTCACAGCAGATGCTCCGCCAGCTACGGGAGGCACATCTGATGCTCAATGGCCTGTTCGCACAACATGGGGGAGACCGACAAAGGTGAGAAGCGTTATCTTCTGTACGCACAGAAAAGCATTTAAACACAATCAGTGTTTTTTCAGCTCCGGCGGTTTTGGTGACTCTACTAATTTCTGTTTGGTAAATGACTCGGGCTTTTGTTTTGGCGGGGCGTCTCCATGCACCCTGCGTCTCTCTGGCTCCCCCTATTGCCCGTGCTACCTGCCCTCTAGGTGTCACTGAGAACATTAACCCTCAGACAAAAAAAGAAAATGGCTTGTAATGGCCTTAATGAAGTGTGACAAGAGCACAGAGTCTACCCTGCTGACACACAGGGGCCCCAAAATTGGATTAGTGATTAACCATGTTGTCCCGCATTGAATCAAATGACTGTGGCGACTCAAAGGCTCTCGGTGCCCAGTCTGCTCACCCACCCTGCTGAGAAGGGGTGCCCCAGGAAAAGAAGGGGGAGGGCAGGCCAGGGGTAAATGAGGAGATGAAGAAGAAAGAAGAAGACAGGCAGAGAGAGAGGGACAGTCAGAGAAACCTGGGAAAAGCTTGAGCGAATGAAAGGGGAAGCAGCAAGGTGGTGGTGGTGGTGGTGGGGGGGGGTCCCCGGGGTGCATTACACCGCTGTGTCTGGAGGCCCCACTGTGCAATGAAATGAGAATGGCTCTGTGCACCTGAGCAAGCCGAGCGGGGCCCGAGGCGGCGGGAGAGCCTGGGCAGGACTCTCCCCTCGCCGCTCCATCCTCCTCCAGCCCGCTCCTGACATATATCTCACACTAAGACAAGAGCAGCAGAGCAAATCAAACCCACAACCTATAAATTACCGCTCTCATTCTTCCTTTGGCTCTGGCTACATCCCTCCACCCACTTCCACCTGCCCCCAGCCCCCCTTTTTTCGCCTGTTACCCCCCCTCGCGTCTGCTCGCCCCCCGTTGCAGCATAAACCCGGCTGTCAGAGGGGCAGTTGCAATGTGGCAAACTTGCCTTTGCGACAGACAGCTTGACAAATGCAAAGCGGGGGCAGAGCTGTGTGATCCACATTCTATACCTGCGTTCTGCTCCCCTCCGTGCACCGAGGAAAGCAGATGATGCAAGGAGAGGCTAAGGGAGCAAGGAATGAAAGGAAGGGAGGGCGAGACAAGATAGAGAGAGTGACTTTCAGAGGGATAATGAGCCTTTGAACGATGGCTGAAATGTTGCCGTCAACCTGCCCTTCTGCTGCTGGGTAATTAGGTAATCAGTAAAGGCCTAATTATGGGATCAGGGTGCAGGGAAACAATTAGCAGAAAGTATTGCCACATAAAACGGAAATTTACGTTCTGCCAAAGCATGTTTAATTCCTGGACCTGCGCGTGTGTCGTCCTTCCTAAATAACCACATAAAAAGGGCATTTCCCTTGCCTCCTACCCGCCTTGTGAAAAGGTTAATTTTAATAACCCAGGGGCAGGATTTGCGGATAAATGTGCTGACTTTGAAAGTGTATGATTAAACACAAGTTTCCAACTCTTCCGACTAGCAGTGAGTTGTGGCGCCGCCCATCGCGGCGCCTCCATCTTTATTTGAGCGTGTGCACAATTATGTGTTTGTGCTGTGTAAATAGATGTACTGCTAAGTAGCCTCATTGGTTTGGTAAGTGATTGCAATTAAATTGTGATGCAGCCCCCCCCCCCGTCTGACACCGCTGCCCTGCGTGCTTGGATTTAGCTGAAGGATGGAGGCTTCACGGAGACAGAAGGCAGGGCGAGAAAACGTGACAAAGGGAGCTCTCATTGTCCTCAACAAAGCACTGGCAGCCCGCACAAACATAAAAAGAGAGCGAGAGCAAGAGAGAAAATTGAGCTTAACAGCCTGATTCTTAACTATTATTTATCCATTATGGGGGGAATGGAGCTGGGGCGCCGTGCGGGAGAGGATTAGAGAAGATTTGTGGGCTTTACAAGGCCCTGTCCTCCCATCCGCATCGCACCAGCTCCCAGGGGCTCCGCAGCCTGTGCCGGCTCAGCTTGTCTGATCATTTATCCATAATTAGAAAATTAATATTTTAGATGGCGCTATGATGAACCCATTATGGTGATGGGCCCCGATATCAATTATAACTTCAATTTCAATTTCACTTACAGCCACGGCAGCAAAATGGCTCCGGGTGGCAGAGTGGAGTGATGGGCTGGGAGCCGCGGAGCATGACGAATACAGATCACTGCACATTAGGATGAGCAATTATTTGAACATGTATAAAAACTATTTACAAGCAATGTAATTGACCAGGGTCAGGGGGAGATGCGGGGAGAAACGGACAGCTTGACAAATTTTGGGTGCTACCAACAGAAGGAGGGATTTATTAATTTCTCGGAGGCTGTAATTGAATTTTTCAGAGGGGTTTCTTGTTACTCGTGTCCTGCGGTTCAGGGCTCATCTTCTCCTGTGACCTTACATACATCTAACACCAAAACCCCCCTCTCCCACCCCCCCAGCTCACACATGTGACGCGCACTTGCACACACACACACACGCACACGCACACACAGGCACACATATAGCCTTCACACTGGGGTTGTGAAGCGTGTTGGTGAAGAAATGTTCTATAAAAAAAAATATCACGGTTAAAGGGAACCGTGGTGCAGGGAGGAGGAAAATAAAAGAGAAAACTGTGTAATCAACCAGTTAAAAATGATTCTGCACTGCCTTCTCCAACAGCTTTAAACTGGAAAATATCTATGAAATGCATTTCTGGACTGAATAAACAATAATCAAGACAACCGTAAAGCACATTTGACCTGTTGGTCCTTAATTGGTTAAACACACGCAGAAGAAGGTGCAAATAAAAGTTGCAGTTTATGCCAGAAATTAGCAATAAAATTAAATATGCTGATTATTTCTGATGAATCGCTTCTCTTTTCACATTGAAATGGATGATTATCACGCGTCAGCTGTTGTATCCACTCTGCGTTACATGCATCCGTCACACTACCAGACTTACCCTACAAATTTACACATGTGGAACAGCATACGTGTGCGTGCGTGTGTGTTTTTTGCCAGCCAGCACTCCTTGTAATGTCGCAGCATAAAGCGAATTATAATCCATCATTCGGCCCCATCCGACCGTAGCAGGGAGGGGATATTACTATCTCACCGCTGCTCCAACAAGGTTAGATGAATCCCCGTAACAGCCCTAATCATACACACACTTCATCACCGGGGCTAAACCACCGCGCGTTAATTATGTAGACATCACTCAAGATACACTGCTACACTGGGCTCGCCGCCACACGGAGCTCATTTGTCAGGTGTGTGTGTGTGTGCTGGCACAGGAAAACAAAAGGTCAAGCTGGTGGACCTGATTTCAAATAGCCAGTCTGAACCCTGGGTAGTGTTTTCAAGACTCTTTGTTTTCAGGAAACTGTTGAGCATACGGAGCAATTTGCACCCATCTGCTATTTTCCTCTCTCTGTTAGGGGCAAGTTCCTTATTTCGGCCCACAGTGACATTGAGCTGATGTCAAGAAACGATCATTTAAAATGACCTTTTAAATACAAACCATTCAGCTTGGCAGAGAAGGCCACGGAAGTTTCCACCTCAACTGCCGGGACGCATCATTTATATTTCCTTCCCTCGAGGTCCCGACCCAGACGTTGACTCCGCCGCGGGCATTGTCCACGTGCGCCCGCTCAACACCTTGTTTTCCTCGTGTCAATTTAATTGTTCGCTGTCAGGGGCAGAGCAGCAGATAACAAGCTTAGCAAATGATGTCTGCTGTTGCAACACATTGATTAATATTTTACATGTTATTATCCTCTGTCCATTACCACAGCAAATTAAACTATAAATCACCCCCTCCGCCGGTGTCACCGCATCATAAATTGTCTCCCTCGTATGGCCCCGCGCTGCGCTGCGCCGCGCCACGTCGTGCAAGGTCTTCTCTTTGGTGAGACAACAATGCGCCGATGTTCTTCAGCCTGATGTATGGCGCAGCCATGGTCGCCGTATTCATCAGAGCCGTCAGAAATGAGGAGTTTGTTCTGCCGCCATGCTAAAAGGGGAGGCAGCGTGTTCAAAGTTTGTACCTGCAACTGTAGTTTTTATTCACATATCACTTTAATCCACCAATCATCCACTCCTTTGGTCATCAAAAAAGGGTGGATGACAAAAGAAAAAGGTCTAAAAACTCTTTTGAGCTTTTGAAATATAAAACTTTCATTGAATTTTCTCTTATTGGATACAGGAACGACTGTGCTGTAAATAGATGACTCCTTTATTGGCATTCAGGTTGAAGGAGTGTCTGGAAACGCTGCGGGGAAACAGCCTTTTGCTGCGGTCGAGGTGCTGCTGCTGCCGTTAAATGGAAATTCAGATGGAGCTGTAGATAAATATTTTTTCCTTGACTGTTTAGACCCATTTTTGGCTGGATATCATCTAAGATATCAGATGACCTTTCCTGCCTTGTCATTTTTTTCTCATTTCCCCCACGCCGGCGGAAGGGATGCAAAGGTGCTTTACTGGCAGCTGGAAATCAATTTATACAGTCCCGCGTTGCATGTAGGGAGAGATGGGACACGGGGAGCCTGATATAATGACACGGCCAATTGCATTGTGTTGGGCTGCGGGGGTCAAGTGGGGTCTGAGTGTGGCACGGATGCAGGCTTTGTTCGCACGAGGGGGCATTAGGCAGGAATTACACAGTGGGGTCAAATGACCCAAACCCCAACTTGCTCCCCTCAGCCCCCTCATCATCAGGCTTGGGAGATGAGAGTGACACGGGATGACATTTCAAAAGGCGGGGGTGGGGTGGAGAAACACTCCCACTAAACACTTCACCTACTGATAGGTGCCATTGACCCTTCCTAAATCTCATCATCGTCACCCCAACGCAAGGGAAGATGGTGTGGGATTTTCCGTGACATCCCCTCTATGCCTCTGCCCCCCCCCCTTCCTTTATGCCTTTGGGTTTCTGGCTTGCTCATTTGTATACAGACGCATATGTCTGGATTTATTTATCTATCTGTCTGGCGGATGTAGCGGACGTCCCTGCTGAAGATGGCAATACTCCCGCGCTGATCCTCTCTAAGCCTGCTTAGCATCTCCCAGCAGATACAGTCCCGCTGCGTCCTTCAATGATTTATCAATTTACAATGTTTGTTAAGGTAGCTTTTCCGTGACATCCCAGTGGCACGGCGGGCCGCAGGGGCCTGCTGGGAGCGGGGTTCGTGATTCTAAAATCTTCCTGTCTGTCCTGTCATTCTCCCTCACTGTGTCTGAATTACAGATAACGCTGGGACGTGTTATTAAACCTGCAGGGGGAGAGGCTGTGTTGGATCCATGTTTGATCCCAGGGCCAGGATGTAGAGTTGCCAGAGGGCCCTGACCCTCTGGCAGACCAATGGAGTGCATAGATCTGAGGTTAAGTCATCTGACCTGGCTTGATGGTGAGCTCCCTCCCTTTTTTCTTTTTTTTTTTAAACCATAATTACTGCTCATAGAACCAACTTTCCCCTTTCTCGTTCTCGGATGTCCACAATGCATCCTTCATTTCCACCATTAAACTCTGTTTCTCTCCATCCGCCCGCTGGTGTACGAGGAGCTACGTGGATATCTGCACCTAGCTCATTTAGATTGAGCAAATATGCAAACTTAGCTTTTTACGTAATTGATGGTTAAAAGATTACATTTTTAGGAAGAGTATAGTTCGAAACATTGCAAGAAAATATCATAAAGGTTCTGTGCTTATTTGAGTCCCCCCACCCCCATTTTTAAAATACTATCTCATTATTAGGTTACATTCCAATATTACATACAACTTTCTATTAATGTGGATATTAGAGGCATTTATTTCCGTGTGATCTCAACTAAAAGAGCAAAGGAATGACACAAACAGACCAGGAGGACACAAGCTCACGTAGCAAAACAGGAAGGGACGAAGATGAATCAAGAGAAAGAAGGTGAAGGAGAATGAAACGGAGTGAAGGGGAGAAAGAGCAGAATGGCTGCTGTCAGCCGAGGCCCGCCGCGGTGAAACACTAACTGTAGCGACAGGCTGATGAGTCAGTGTCTGTTTAAATGGCGGCTTGTCAGGCCTCCAGCTCTGAGGTGGGGCTGCAGACCTGTCAGGCCCCTCTGCACATTAACCAGCTGACCCTATCATCCTTAACATTGCTCTGCCACTGAGCCACCTGTCACTGGTTCTGCCATTCAGCTTTGCAGAGATCTGCCAAAGGGGGCAAGCACAGCCACCTCTTAGTGTTGTTTATTGATTTCTGACCCACCGCTTAATAGTTTTCCCAGTCCCCCTGAATGGCTTTTGTAAGCAATAGGGTTTGTACATCTCGCAGATCAATACCTTTTATATTTACAATAAAATTGAAACAGCTTCTTGGTGGGTCTCGCAGCACCTCGGCATTTGTCATCCTTCTGCAAGGGAAAACTATGTCATTATCTGAATTAAAACATTTATTTCTGATTAAGAGAGTGTCCCATCTCATTAATTTTCCCTTTTCCAATACAAGGGGAATGGAATCCTATTGATTTTTGCACTTTTTACACGTCTCCACTACTGGGAAGATAATTGAGAAGTTAGCCAGGATAAATGAAGTTTCTAGTCTTGCCTTGCAGCCAATACCTTGGAAATGTGAGGTGTTTTTGTGGGAGCAGGCCTTTAATTTTGTGCCAGTAGAAGACAGGGAGCCTGAACAAATTGGATTAAGGCTGGAGATGGGGGGGGGGGGCACCAAGGTAGGAGGAGGCGGCCGGTGCAGAGCCAGGGCCAACTGACTCTGCACACGCATGCATGTCTTGAGAAAGGAATGTCTCTGCCACCCCCCAGCACAGATTTCGGACAGAGAAAGCTGGAGAAGCGCAGATTAAAGCAGAGCAATAACACCCCCTCCTCCCCCAGGCCCATTGTTAAGGAAGAATTGAGAGACAGTAATCAATGCTTGAACTAGACCTTTTAACACAGCTGGACTCATTGATTGAGCGTGATCACCTTAATGAGCCTGAATTAAATTATGGCTGCTTTTCATCTCATCTCTCTTGTCCGAGTCACCGCAGACGTACAAAGCTGTGGGAATCTTTTTAATTATGGTCTTTATGCAGACGACACCTTCACTTCTGCGTCTGTGTCTCAGCCTGCCTAAATGTTGTGGCATGTCTGCTGTGCAGATTTGGAGGAGACGGGGCGGCGTGGTCAGCTCCAGTTTGCACAAGCCCAGCGCAGCTGATAGGGAGGTCGTGAGAGGGGTGACTGAACACAGCAAATGGACCTCACAAACACTGAGAGGGGCCAGCTCCGGCCTACCACTGATGCTGCCCGATCTCGCTTCAGGGACCGAGAGAAAATGTTGTCGGACTCGGAGAGGGCATCGTCGATCACGGCCCTGGTCTGCCTGTCAGCCGGCTGATTGCGGCAGAGTGAGGGGAGACAGAAAAGAGGCTCGAGAGTCCCAAAGGAAGGTGATTTTAAGAACAAAGGAGGCAAAGAAAGAAAAAAAGAGAGGGGAGAAGAACACACCTTTCCACTGACACGTGTGTTCGGCTGCCGGGCCCACGAATGCTCCATCTAACGTCCTCCAGCCGCTCCCTTTCCCCATCAAGAAGTCATCCCTCTTTACTCTCACTGCATCCCTTCATTGTCTGTCCAATGATCTCTCCGTCCTTCCATCCCTCCTTCATGGACAGCTGAATGTAAGGCCAATAGGCCAAAGAGTGAATGGGGCAGCTGCCAGAGCCTTGCAGCTAAACAATGTCTGACTGGGCACTAATTCACCCAGCAGAGAAGGAACCTCAAAGCTCACCCAAACACCCACAGAGCTCCGAGGAGAGCGAGAGAGGAAAAGTTTGGAAAATTAGAAAATGAACTGCTTAACAGGAAACAAGGAACAGGTCAAGGTTCAACAATAAATGTCTCATGTAGGCGACAATAGTTTAGAGAAGAACAACAGGAATTACAATCAAAAGCTGGACAAAAATGCAGCGCGCCACCTTTGCAATAAACCATCACATCACCACTTTCCATTTGTTTATCTGCATAAACTTTCTCACGGCCAGCCAGGAGCTGTGTTCAATGAACAGCTTAATTTGTAGATGCATTTCCATGCCTGGACTAATCTGGGGAGGGATACAGAAAGGTTGGATACATTCATCACAAACACAAGCTTAACATAAGTGAAAAATTACAGGATTCCCAATGACCTTCCAACCAATCAGGCCCGGTAATTACACCCATTCATTACAGAGGAAGGGAGAGATGGAGGAATACAGAGATGACCCTTCAGGACAACAAAAATGTTTATAGATGGGAACAAAGAGGAAAAGGCTAATAGCTCGGCTAGCTACCTGGATGAGACAGTGGGGAATCACAGTTTCCCAGAATTCTTCAGGACAAACCTGTTCACATTTCAGATTCATTTTTGTTTTTTTCTGAAGGACAGTTACTCACTACTGTTTTTACATATCGAGGAGGATAAGATGGAACGTTAACACTGCAGAGGTGGTCAAGAAATGTTAACAGCTGCTAAAGTTTTCTTTCTTTTCTTAAAAAATGTCCCTCTCCATTCAAGCTTTGTGAAGCAACAGTTTTAAATTATTAAGATTTATTACTATCATTGAATTATACATTTGCCACACTTTTCAGTCTTTTGTTGTTTTGTTTTTTTAAATAGACTTTAACATAATATTATTTGCTGCAGTGCTTTTTTTAACTGATAGAGTTTAACATCAACAATTGAATGCGATTTTGCTTTTAAAAACTCATCAATTATCAGTTAATAAAAATAGGAAGACATTATTATTTGCACTGTCTAACAATATCTGGAACTATTAGCCCAAACATTAAAACAATCATCAGCTGATCAATATTCTAACATTAAATCATAGAGTAATAATTGCATTTAATGCTGCGTGCTTTCTAAGGCCGGGGTCACGTTTCAGTGCCTTATCTAATGGAACCCAAAGTATCCTCAGCGTGCTTATTTTCCCGTGCACCAACAACATGCAGATTTCCTCGCCGCCTTAAAATTGAACGACTGTCGAGCCCAAATAGCGCGATGATCTGACAGTGAACTTCCCGATTCATTCCATTTCCCCGGCGATGGTATCTGACTGCTTCCCTCTGATTATGCAGATGATATTACTTTTTTCCTTGTTGATATGTGTTTAGGTGTCATTTGCGGTGGATGATGTTCTCATTGCTCAGTTTACCGCGTCTGTAATAAGATCACCTGTGGTATGAATACATTTCCCTACTCCGCTCATATATTTGAATTTGCAGAGTAAATGAGTTTCTCTCTGCCTGGAAGAGAGCAAGAGAGACAGGAAAGGGAGAGGAAAAGAGAGGGAGAGAGCGAGCGCATCAAGCAAGGTCTTAGATTCACTTTAGAGCTTGACACCTCGCCGCTCGGTCAGTAAATGGCTTTTCTACTGCAGGAGCTGGGGAAGGGCTTTGTGCGTGCACTTGAATCAACATCTGCAGAGATCTCCGCGTGAGTTTCCATCTGCAAGGCGGCCTGTGCATCAACCTGTGCCTGATATGGCGAAGCTGAATTTTACAGCCACATCTACATCCCTGGGCCCTCTCGGTGTTCCGCCACGGGGTCGACGCAGACCCCGGCCGTCGTGTTTCGCTGTCCGTCCACACAGAAGTTCCAGTTGGCGAAAAAACCCATCAGGTGGGCAGGAGGACGGATAATTGAGGTGATGATCGGAGCCGTTCAAAGACAATTGATAGTGATGGAGGCAAGGGGGGGACGGGGAGCGCAGGCGGCTGACCGAGCTCTCGGGGGGCTCAGGGAGTTCCAGACTAGAATGTGGAATAAGAGGTACTGCTGTTCCTCTGAAAGAGGAGTCAAGAGTTGTTCTCCTTTTAAAGCCGTTCTTTGAAAACCTCTGCATTGTCCTACACAAGCGACATATTGAAAACAGTATTATTTAACAGGTGGATATAATTTGAATCGCCATTGTCTTGTTAATGCTGGCTCTTTTTTTTTTTTTTTAATTCACCCAGCCACTCAATAAAAAAGGTTTTTCATCTTTGACAGCAGCAGTGTGATGTGGGCTCACTGGAAGGCCACCAGGAGCATTACAAATAGCCCAAATCCCCTCTGCCAAGCTTACCTCAATCACGCAGCGAGATATTGAGCTAGCAGAGAACGCTGTGACCCTAACATCATATTTCCACCAGCTGCAATCCCAGTGACAAGTTGCCAAACTTCAAAATACCCCAGAAAACCCAGTTGAGGCAAAGCAAGTTGTAAAGGCATTTTTCATAAGCCGAGGGACAAGGGGGAACAAATGGAGGTTATTACTTGCCTCTATTCCAAATAGCCCCCTACTGTCTAGCTGGAATGGGCCTGGTAAAAAAAATGTCTGTATATCACACATCTATAGCCGACAGCTCTGGATTTTTCTATTACTCGCTGAAAACTTTTTGTCCTCTCCCCTTTTCCTCCCTTTTTTTTTTTTACCCGCACACAAATATTTTCACCCCAGTCTCATTAATCGAGCGCGTACTGACTGATTATCATCGATACAATCACAGCCCTTGACTGTCTTTGCTGAAACCTTTGCCACATCTGTCGGCCGTGTTTCTGGAGCGCGCTGGCCGTGCCTGACTGAGGATGTTTGGATCCAAGTGTGCGGTGCCAATAACTCCATCACAAGAAGGGCGACATAGATACGGGCGCAGTATTAATGCACGTTAATGGGGCACCGTATCAATAATGCTCTCATTCGTATGATGACGCACAGCTATTTGCACGGAGACACTGTGTCAATAGCTCAATATTTCAGGTGTCAGTCCTGTGTGTCGTGCCATGCGCACCCCCCCACCCCCCCCTCAATGGCGGAGGTTGGCAGCAGAGGACGCAGACAGGGGGAGGCTTCCTGACAAGCCTGCAGCACCTTTCAATACCTGCGCTCTGCCTGTCATTAGCTTGTACCTGTCTGTGTGAGTGCCTGGCGTGAGCTGGCACAGTCAGCAAACTCCCCCCCCCCAGGTGTCATCCGTGCTCACGGCCCCCGCTGTCTCCACATAAAGATGGCTGATCCGACAGGACGTCCCGCTTTACGTCCCCTGTGCGATTCCTGCTGCCTATCCGCTCACTGGATGATCCTCCCAGGGCTCCTGAGTATTGACCCGAGCTGTCACCCCGGCCTGCACCCTTGACCCCCCTCTGTGGCGTGGGATCCATGGCGGGGCTGAAGGTTCAAATGATTTTCCTACACCACCCACCTTCCTGTTTGCCCAGTGAGCTGATTGCTAATGACAACATTAGAGAGGAGCATAATGGAGATTCCACAAACAATTTACCCCGCAGAATGAAATTACTGGAGTTTTGTGATATTATTTTTACCTAAAACAGGAATTCCGGTATATATTTGCCTAATGAATAATAAAATAAGAGGAAAAGCAAAGCAACTCTTGTTGCTTACTAATCAGGAATTCCTCCTGGAATCTGTCCTGAATCCCTCCTATGTTCACATCTGCCCAAATGAATTCCAAAATTTGTTTTTATATTAAAAATGTGCAACAAATGTAGTCATGTTCAGATATAAGAAATGATCTCAATGTGTAAAAAGTCCCTTTAATCTATTACTACAAAGAGAAAATGGCAAAAGTTGACGAAGGACTCTGTGCAAAGATAATAAAACAGTCCCTGCGGTCTTTTTCTTGCATTTCATGGATTAATGCTAATGCAAGTTCCATTCTCAGTACAACCAATAACGAACTGCCAGGAATCCACAGGAGCTCCACTATTACAGGCTTTATAATGGCTGCCTGAGATATATGTATTTATGTGGCAGGAAATAACATAAGAGTGAGTTGCCATAACAACCATATTAATCAGGGGTGAAGCAGAAAAGAGAGACGAGCGGATTGAAGGTGGCATTAAGTCTGAGTCTGAGATGGCGTCCGTCACCACCGGCCATACGTTGTCAAGAAAATGACCTTTTTTCTGTTGTTGGTGCAACATCCTTTTCCAAAAACATGTTCTTGACTGTTCCATCATAACCAACGCCATGGCCGTTCCGGTTCTTTAAATCCAGATGAAAAAAATCAGGGGAATCTGCCCATTAATCAAAAGTTCCAAACAGATTTCCCCGTGTCATAACTCTTGCAATGGGCTTTTCCCTTGATTGATTCCTATACACACATACTGTCTGATTACCATAATGTGTTCTTGTGGTGAAAATACTTGCGGCAGGGGGTGAGGAGGTGCGTGGGTTGGGGAGGAGGGTGCTGTGGGTAAGGGGTTCAGTGGGGGAGCTGTTGTGAAGCCAGCAAGGAGTAAATAACAAATGGCCCGGACCCCACCTCATCTGGAGTGATTTCAATCCAATGTTCCATCATAGCTAGTGGAGAGAGGCGAGTGTTTAGGGTTTGGGCGATCAATTACACATACGTGGAGGCAGGCAGACACTATCATTTCACTGATTGTCACCAGTCCACCGTAGTGACATCGGGAAGTGATTCATCAGTCTATTTCCTGTGACACGCCGGAGAAAGATGACAGGCTAGAAGGCCTGTGGAATTATGGGGGATCCTGAAATAAGGGCTCTTTAACATGCTTGAGGGGAGGGGGGTGGTTGCACATTCTAATGCAGACATGTAACCTGCCTCTGCCAGCGATTGCTCTTAACTGACTCCAGTCCGTTCATTCATTTCAAGAGATGAAACCATCTGAACTCTTGGTTCAGCGACGTGTCAGAGTGGCTCCGTGACCAGGGAGCTCCTGAAAAGTTGGAAATAGTATAAAAGTTTAAGATGGTAAAGCTGAATTTATTATCTTCATCATCATTGCAGGTGAGCATCAACAGTATTAGTGTTATTACCTATTTGGGAGTTGTTGTTGAGGTTATCGTGATGATTATTATTATTATTATCATTATTATTGTTGTTGTTGTGTAGTAATAGCGGCATGTTGTGATTGTATAAGGTTACCTGTACAGTGTTGCCTCTATGAGGGCAGCAGAGGTAAATGTGCTGTGCCTGGTTTTCCTCACAGGTCATCTCTCCTCAGAGTCCTGCCAGTGAGCACAGATGATACCAGCAGGCCAAACTTTATTCCTCCCTGTTGCAATTGCGTCTGCGAGCACTGACTCTATCAATCTGCTGCTGTTGGGGAGATTGCCTAATCCCGTAGCCAAGGGACTCTCATCATCAGACGGCCTCTTCATTGTGTGTGTGTGTGTGTGTGTGTGTGTGAGAGAGAGAGAGAGATCGGCAGGAAGTGTGTGTACAGCTCCTCTGCTCAGCAGTGTCGCCCTCATTTGTAAACACGGTAATCCATCAGTCGCCGACCCCCCACTTATCCAAACAGATGAAGAAGGTGTGTGTTCTTATAATTTGCTCTCATCTGAGAAAGAGACAGAATAATAATAATCTCCCCCTGATGTACACGCGCCCCCTCCTCCATCTCCTCCTCCTTTTTTTCATCTACTTTCATTCTCTCTTCTTTCTGCTGAATGCTGTATTAATGATGCCCCCTAATTCGACACCCACCGCGGTGTAATGGATTAAAACACAACCCCTCCATCCGTCTACCAGGCACAAATAATACACGCTGCATAAATGTTGTAATCCATACCCAAGAATCATGGTGCCACCTCTTGCTTGCATGATAATAATCTTAAATTGCTGATGCAGATTGGAAACACCCCATCGGGTGTTTGTTTATGTGCGAGTGCATCTGAAATCAGGCCATTGTAGGAGGGTGAATATCCAGCATTTATGTAGAGAAATACACAGCATTTTAGTTTTAATTGTGATTGAATTGAGCTGATTTAAAATATGCATGTTAAATGGCTGGGGAAAAAAAAGAGGAACAGTTTATTTTCGATACAAACTGCTTTGATTTCTTTGAACGTTCATCCCGACTTCTCAGTCTTCCTCTTTAGCAGCAGGTGTCCTGATTTCCACCGCTCTTCCCCATAAGCTGCTCAGACCGTCAGCGCTTTAGTCACGCTCCTGGAAGGAGCTTTGGCCATCAGTCCCGGTAAGAGCAGCGCCATTGTGCTGCCAGCTTTGTCTGTTACCTAACATGTGACGCGCTGGGACGGTCATTAGCAACAACTTCATGAATGGGCGTACGTCATGTGGTGAGTGGCGAGGGAAGAGACGTGTTATGAGCGGAGAAGTTGTTACCATCTGTTCAGGCTTCGAGAGCCTTAGACTCTTTCTCAACTGTTTCAGTGGTGAATATGGCCAATATGTGGTGTTTTACAGTGAAATGCCTCTTGGATAACTGGGTGAAGTGGGTTCTTTATGAAACCACTTGAATTTATAGTCTGTTGTTGTGCACAACAGCCACAAAATCAACCTCAGCAGCTTTAGCTTTAGTGGACTATTGTATTCTGAAGTGGACCTCCTGGATAAGCACTCTGACAAAATGGGCCTATCCCATCCGATGCCGCCTGAATAGCAAACATCCCAAGTGCCTCTATTAGCATTGTAGATGTGCGTGTGTGTTCGCTCTCTATTGAATTGTTTTCTTAATCGTTTCCTTTGTGCCAAGAAGTAAAGAAAACAGATTGTGTCTGAAGAGCATTGGAAGTGCCAATGACCTCTGGTCACAGCAGCAGCAGCAGGACTGCCAGAACAGCACATAAGGAGCCGGGGGGGTCAAACACTCCGTCCTTCAGTGATAGCTAGCACCAATATTTGGATAAAGGGAGACAAAGTGCATTTTCAGAAATAAACCAAACTTTATGGGGTTCAACATGTGCAATCTGCTGGATTTACATCTGAGCTGTTCCCCATCAAATGTCCAAAATCAATAAATCTTTATTTCATCTAGATGGACGGACAGACAGACAGACAGACAGACAGACAGACAGACAGACAGACAGATAGATAGATAGATAGATAGAGGGTGTGATTGCAGAGACGCCTAATTGCCTTTCAGACCTCAGCAGCACAGTGTATTTATTAATTGGGAAGTGATTCCAAATCTTGGGGATAATGAAAATCCCTTTTATTAATATGTATGCTCTGAAGTGTCAATATAATAAAGCTCGGGTAAAAAACAGGGGGCAGCAGGACTCCTGAAGGATGAGACACAGGCCCCGCAGAAAGGAATGTTCCCCCAGCAGAAATTGGTTTAATTAATAGGACATTTTACATAATGATTACAGTGTAATTGCACCGACTAGCAGAGTGTCATTAAATATATCCTTACTCCTTTACAACACCCTCCAGCTAAAAATAATGAGTTACATTGGAAATCACTATGCAACAGGTTCATAAATAATATTTAAGCCCATATAAGGCAAGTACTTATAAATAATAAATATTTGCCTTTTGTAATTGAAGAAAAAATGACAGCACGCTGCTGTAGCCTCTCTTCACCTCTTGTAAGAGCTGAATAATTTATTTGGCGGCTAATAGCGAACGCTGCACACACCCGGTGGTTAAAATATACCTGTGCGTGGATAAATGCAGCAGCAGCAGGCTGCAGAGTGATAATTGCCTGCTTTCGGATATTTTGTAGGATGCATTCGCTGTATACTCGGCAGTAAATCACTGACTTCCAATTACCGTCGTCCATAAAACAAGTTTTGTATTCAAATCAGGCCCTCACAGGAAGTGAAGAGACAGACGGCTAAAGCTTTACCTGGGGTGCTGCTGAGCGTGTGCACGTGTGGAATCAGATCTTTGGTTACTGTTACAGGTAAAACAGCACATTGGAGAATTTTTACTCACTTAAAATAATCTTGCCAATGAACTATTTTCCTCAGTCTCTCCAACAGTTTTTGTTGAACTTAGTCCAAAAGGATAAAGCAATTAGACATTTTGTGATCAAGAGGCATGAGTGTAACATTACCAAAGCGGGGGTAACTGTTCTCGGGGGGCTGTTGTGCTGTAAGTGCATCCATCAATCATTTTTATGTGGCGGAGCTCGGAGGGGGACATTAGAGGCCTCTGTTTATGTCCTTGTCACTGATGGAACAATAATTACTATTTTGGAAAAATAAAATAAGGGAATTTCAAAACAATTTTAAAATGTGTGTTTTTAAAGTACAACAAATGAAAGCTGTTGATTTAGTGGTGTTTTTAGGACTATTGTATTAATCCCATCGCATTACAATAACTCCTGCATTATTACGCGACCTGCAGGTTTCACTTCTGGAAATTAGAAAACAAGATTTTATATATGAAATTAAAAATGGAGCATTTGAAAAGATGAAGCCATGGTCAGCTTCATTGTCCTAAACATCAAATATAACGTTTAAATCACTATTTACATTTGCTATAAAAAGACATTTTAAAAAAGGGCAGAAAATTTGCATATTGACATTGTGGTAAAATGAACAATCACGGTAATTCAGCTCGTATCTGGCGTCTAATCGACCGCCACCCTGGACGACCTCACACGTGTCGCTTCACCGCGGCCCCCCCCCTCGGCGCCCTAACTTCCCTCTTTTGTCCCCGGGCAGAGGCTTTGATAAATGCCCCACTGTCACACATGCAGATACCCTCTTGAACATGATTCACTTTTGATCAGCTTTCCTGAAGTGCGGTGAATAAAAAACAGCGGCGGAGCCCCGGCTGATGCTCGCCCCCCCTGATGCTCGCCCCCCCTGATGCTCGCCCCCCCTGATGCTCGCCCCCCCTGATGCTCGCCCCCCCTGCCTCCGGGTGGATTAAATACCCCATTTCCGCCCCACACTCCCACACCAACAGCCGGATGCCTTCCCCTCATACCTATACGGCGGCAGACACCATCAGCGGATTACATTTATGCAGAATGCATCAATAACCAGAAAAACTAAGAGGCCTTGTCAGGGAGGGAGTTGTCACAGACGCAGGCAAACGATTCTACGCGGTGCTCATCTGAGCTGTAATCAGCCCCTAATCTGAGTATACATCAGGCTTTGGTGACATGGAAATTTCCTGCTGCTCCGCTCTCGTTTTCAGAGGCAGTAATCACAGGGAGAGTCGCTCAGCCTCGCCAAAATGTATAAATAATTTCTGTTCAAACATATTAACAGTCAAAATAGCGAGATCCGTCACAGAGGTGCGGGGTGCTTCCCGAGAAGCAATCAGAAGCTCTGCGTGTGTTCTTTGTCTTTGGCAGCTGAGAGACAGGGTGCAGATTACTTAGTGCGAGTCCTGTTTTGCATAATGGCCTTCTCCCTCGGTGCCTTTAAACTTTCCTGCCGATCCATTACGTTTACCAAGCCCGGCTCCCTGCCTGTCTTTAATATCATGCTTCCTTGAGAAGAAGATCTGGATGAGGGTTTAAAGACCTTTTTATTAAGGTGTGCATGCGGGCCTCCATCCATCTTCCACGACTCACAGACACGTTTATGTTCCATGGATGGGTTATGTACCGCCATCTTAAAGAGCAAAAACTTGCCCTTTTTACCTCATTGGGAACAAAAGGAATTTCAGAAAGGAGTTAGTCGATTTCAAGGTTACCAGGCCAGAGGCAGCGCTGGAATCTCGACTCGATTGTGCGCTTTATGTTGGTCTCTTTGGAATAAAAGACGCTGGACCGACCTGGATGAGGTCACCGACAACGACGCGGCGTGATAAAAATCCATCAGCAGCGGCACCAGCTCATTAAAACACGCCTTCTTCATGTCAGAGGATGTTATGGAAATTCACAGGAGGTGTAAATTGCGGTGGTTTAAGCTCTGAAGCCACCCAGGCTTGGCGGGACATCGGCGGCAGCTTTATGCTGCATCATTCATCTGCACTTTAGATTTTCTGCCTGGAAAAGATGCAGGTTGTTAAAAGGAGACACCTCCTGTCTGCAGCGTGCCTCCGAAATGCTAATGTTTTGGTAACAGTCGTCGCCTCTTAATGATCCACAAACACTTTTTCACAGAAATCTCTTCCTCATATCGGTCTGAATGTCTCTCCCGAGCAGCCGATTCGAGGCCGGCGAAGACGGACGGCGAAGAGCGATGAAACATCCTGCAAATGGCGCAAAGCTAGTGAGGGGTGCCCACTTCTCCGACAATAAAGAACACCGAGGCAAAGAAAACACCCATGGATGACAACCCATTTCATTACGACAGTGAGGCTCTCTTGTACTTTTATATTTCTCCTCATCAGCTGAAAACGATAAAACCAAAAATTCGATATGGAGCCATAATGAAAAGAATAATAATGGCTTTGTGTGCCCACTGATTCATGGGTCGGCCGTGGTCCCGGCTGTATGCGGATGGAGAACAGAAGCCTTCATTTCCAAAAGAGATTCGGAACCCTCGGCGCTATCGACATCTCTGAAATCCCCCAAACCGAGGAACATTGACGATAGAAAGGCGCCATCACATGCTGCGTCCAACTTTGTGGACGGCGGGAAGCGCAGAGGCGCGTGCGTGCTATTTAGCGTGCCAAAGATAACAAGGTTTAGTCCTGATGTCACTTCCTCCTCCAGCTCCCTCTAGACTAGGAGGCCTGCGATGAAGAAAACGAGACTTGCTGCTGTTGCAATAACAGCCAGAGAGGCTCACAATAAAGTTTAGCTTAAGGACAAGAACAAACGACTCGGACATTCGGCCGCTGGAAACTTTTTTGTGAGGATTGCATCACATATATCAGCGGGCAACTGCGCGTGACGGCTGGGCGATCGCGCTCGCCGCCCCGGTCCCGGTGATGCATGTGGCCCCTCGTGACAGGTGTCTGTTTTATAGACTTAATCGGTTGGAAATGTTGGGAACAGGCTGGAGGTGAGGCTGGGGCGCAGAGGTCTGGCCAGATTATTGTTTACTGCACAGTTCAGCCAGGCTCCGCTGGACCCGGACTCTAACTTTTAAGCACAGGAGAGCAAATCCCAACATCTGAGGTGATGTCAAGGCTGCTGCCGCTGCTGCTGCTGCAGAACCTGGACAGAATCTATAGCAGCGCTTTACGGCAAACAGAATGATTGTGGGTCTTTCCCTCGCGGGCGGCTCCGTCCCGGAGCAACACGTTAATGGCATGAGAGAGCACAGATGAGGAGAATCCACGGATCATAGCAACATTTAATTTGCTGCCACGTTGCTTGGTAACAGGATACTTAGTCCTGATGAGTGATGAGCGCTGATGGCCTTCAGGTGTTGCCGATGCCGCGCAGCTGCTGGATCGAGGGCTGCAGGACGGCAGCCATATTGTAATAAACAGCAGGAGAGGCCATGGGAACAGTCCTCCGGGATCAGGCTGCCTGTATTTCAGTTCATTTGCTTTTGGGAAATAGCTGATTACATGAGATATTTACATTTGGAAACAAGTTGACTCCCAACTTGAGGAGACCTTTACTTAAACTCATCAATCTGCCCTGGGTTGTTTCTCAAACTCTCCTGTTGGTTATTTGTTGCCACATTTCTGGTTTACATGGCCTGAAAAGACTCACTGGGCGCAGCTATTGTCAAACCGCAGCCCCGTATGCAGATTCATGCCAGGCACCGTTATAACAAAAGAATGTGGGAGACAACCTGAAAGACGAGCAAGTGACAAATGATCAACCTAATAATGGGCTCCGACACAACACACTTCCCATGCTAACAACGCGGCGCGCACAACGTTAGCCCCCCTCCTCCACCGCCTCCGTTGAAAACAAACAATGTGCTTCCAATCTATCATCGTTGATCCGTGTCATCATTACCACGGGATGGCCTCGCGGACATCAGCATGACAATGCAACATGCGGTGGGGGGGGGGCACATCAGTACCATAGATTATCATCATAGACATCGTAGCGCAAATCTCTTACGGACCATTATAGCTAGTGTGGAAAGTAATAAACAAACAGATTTATGTCTCCGAGGGGGGGCATGTTGGCCAGGCACAGTGGGTGTGGGTGTGTGTGTGTGTGTGTGTGGAGGGGGGGGGGTAAGCATCAGTGTGTCAGTTGCAAAGCTTTGCTGATGAAATGTTGTACTAATTCTGCACAGGTTGGGCTAATGTCAAGCCCCCAGGTCCTGGACTGTTGGCAAGCTGATTGGTGATTAGAGACATAATTAAGAGCAGCTTTGACACCATCACTGTCCTCCACCTCCTCAAGTGCCTTTGTCACCCCCCCCCCCCCCCACACACACACACACAAACACACAGGTGATTGGCCCAGCCACCCAACCTGTAAAGCCCCCCCAGGCTACTTCTCAGTGTTGTTTATGGTGCTTCCTCCATTATCTGACAACAAAAGGAGTCGTCGGCGCACTAACCTCCAGCCAGCTGTGGGCCTGACGCGCCTGGGAACACGTGGCCCCTCTCCAGCGACAATAAAAAGAAACTTGAGTTTAAACAAAAAAAGTTACACCATATTTGCTCAGACTAACTATGATGAAAGGCAATGAAGACAAGGGCTCCTCATGTAGGTATCAATATAAATATTACTGGAAGGTCAATTAATATGTAAATTAACTCCTCCATTTAATTAGCTATTTAACTATTTTCCAAGGCATGGACATATTAAATCATGCTTAAAGACCCCTCTAACTAGCCTCCTGACAATAGTGCCAGGGAGTCGTGGGCTCATAAACTACCGGCTTGACCTATAAAGAGCCCCGAGTCTGCTAATTCCATCTCAGCCTAATTTTATGACTTGCATAAAATAACCATAGTGCAGCTTTGTAGCTGTAAAGAGGATATGGGTAATAAAACAGAGCTGGGGAAAGCATCAGAAATCTCCTCTTCACTAGTGTCCTCATTTATTATTCTATTATTCTTTGCAGGGTACTGGGCTCATGTGAAAGACAAATGACCTTATTATATTAAATAATTTGTAAGGATATTAACCGTTAATCACATATAAACAGCATTTAAAAGGTATTGATTTTCCACAGCTCTCAACGGCTTGTTAAATTTACGTCCAATAACATGATAATAGATGATCAGGTGCACGATATTCATTTGCGGGGGACAAAGGAAAGGTGACGGGCGCCACTGTAGCGGCCCGCCGTGACCTTCAAACACAGGCCTGACCTTGGTCACGTGTATTGGTGCCAGTATCAAATTCTTGACAGTCACATATCAGATTTTATTGCTCCGATACAGGGCCAGTTTAAAAATAGCCCTGCCTTATTTTGAAAAGGTTTCATTCTTTCTCAAAGCATCTTTTGTTTCATTACTGCTCATTTCCCCCACAAAATATAAAAGCATATCAATCCTATTTGACTTTATTGGAACAGTACTGACAACAATGAGGAAAACTAATCCTCAGCATATAATTCAGCATTTTACTCTTAACATTAATGATGTGAAAACAATCTTCTATATATTAATAGCTCATATGCAGCAGTACCAAGACCTAAAGCACAATGAGAGAGTGAATACATGCATTAATGTTGATATAGAACATGATAACACATCTTTTCTGCTGAGCCACAGTGACGACCATTCGCTTGTGTGTGTGTGTGTGTGTGTGTGTGTGTGAGAGAGAGAGAGAGAGAGAGAGAGAGAGAGAGAGAGAGAGAGAGAGAGAGAGAGTCCCCTTGTTTCTGAAACAGCCCAACACTTTATCAAAAGCATCACTTTTGTTTGGCACCACTGACAGCTCTACTCTGATCTCCATGATTACAATCTGATGCACCTTTGGCTTTTCCCCTTCTACGCGTGTGTGTGCGCGCGCGCGCGTGTGTGTATGTGTGATTTCTATGTGTCTGCCGAGCGCCTGCAGACACCATTTAGGTTTGAAAAGTCCTCCAAGTTGCTGTTGGGGAAGCTGACTTGCCGCAATAATAAATTTGCAGCGGGGAACAGAGAATAGCGGATGGCATGCAAATCTGTCTTGGTGTCCCTCTGGGGCCCGGCTGCTCGCTGGGAGAAAATGAAGCCATGCTGCTCCAAACACTGTCTCTTTTTCTCTCCTGGGCCTAAAGTTAATTTCAGCAGAGAGAGCCAAATAGGCCTGGTCTGCTCTTTCTTCTTTAGCTCTATAGACACACTGGGGCTTATTTCACAGATGGATATGTGAGGATAGACTCACACTACCTGCCTGACACTGGCCCACTTGATTCATTATGACAGGCCAATCTGTTATTAGCCTGGACGTCATACTCGAACCTGATCAGGAAATAAAAGCGAAAAGCTGATTTTTTTTCCCAGGAAGAATACAGCGGTTCCATTACGCAATGCTGCTCCGTGCTTCTGACAGATGGGGTCACCCAGCAGCTTTTCGATGGCCACCTTAGCTCAGCTAGGACCACGCAGCCACGCAAATCATTATTTTAAAAGAGATGTGCTGTAAGGCTCTTTTTCGGGAGCTCGCTGGAAGGATGTAATCAAACGCATCCAATTTTACTGTTACTGGAAGAATTCTGAACAGTAAATGAATGCAAGGCTGAATGGAGGAGTAATTCAATTACTGTGTGGCAGTGCAGACCCGGTTTTATGGCCTGCTCTCTGCTCTGTGAACACATTCACAGTTAAATGGACATGATGGCCAATGGTCATCTCACCCTGTTGTTACAAGATAGCTGTTAGGCTGCTGCGGTACTGAACCTGGAACTGGATCGAACCTGGAACTGGATCCCCGGGACTATTTATGAGGCATTGAAAAAATAGTTCAATTTGTTCAAAGATGCCATTTCAATTTCAAGTCGTGCAGGACTCTGTTTTATTCATGTCCCAGTGAGATATGAAGGCACGAACCGCTCAGGAATCAGGCCTTTAGCCGATGCTGAGGTCTCCCGTATTGATCCTGATCCGTCTCGTGTTTGCGAGCCAATGGCATTTCCTTCTGTGTTTGGGTACCTTTTTGATGGCCTCTGACAGCCCCCTCTGAGTGCTGTCGGAGACTATTTGACAGGCCGGCTGAGGGGGAAAGAAGGGGGAGAAGGGGAGGAGAAGGCAGAGGAAGGTAACTGTTCGGTGGTGACAATCGGCTCAGCCTCGGAATCGATTCCCTTTGTTTACAGACCATTTCACAGCCCTTTACCTGTAACATCACTTGTGTCAGTCCCATTAATACTCCCAGATATATAATGGTTGAATTAGCATAATGGCTAAAGCGAGGCGCTGGACTGTGAACACACAGCAAATGTCAACGTGTTGTCTTCACTAACACAATTAGAGACCATTAACGGGCCCACGTCAACGATGTCAACAAAGCTAAAGGCGATTTCAAACAGCGTTCCTTGCAACCTTGTATTTCCCTCTCGTTTCCATAGAAACTGAAATGTGAGTAGGCCAACTACTGACAAATGCTGAGCGGTATTAGCACTGCAGACAGACGTATCTCAACATAAGGCACGTTGGCTTAATGATTTGGTGGAAGGCTGTAAAATGTGGTTGTGGCTCGGTGACACAGCCCTGTTATGAAAAAATATATATATATATTGACGATGCAAAGTCAAAGAGGAAGGCAGGTTGCTGCCTCCAGCATGTGCTTAGCATGCTGAACGCGATCTAATGTATTCACATGCATATTTAGACCTGGCCTATTAACTTTCTTTTCAATTAACTGGTTAGCTGATAAAGGCAACTGCAAACAGCTGGGAATGTTGCTCATTCTAACAAATAAGGATGAATACAGTTCTGAGATGAACACCAGAATGTCGCGTTAGCTATAAAAATCTGTCGTGAAATGATCTAAGTGCTGCGCCAAATGATCTGGCTACACAAGAATCCACACTCAGTTGAGCCGTGTGCTTCTGACTTCTCTAGATTGAGCGTGTAGCGCCAGACCATCATATAAAAACGAAAGGACAGCAGTGCCAGTGGTAACCAAAGTCCTTGAAAGTATTTTTACCAAACTGCAGAGGCCAGCAAGGCCAAGAGTTAACTGTTCAGGACCACACATCATCTGAGGCGGCCTTCGAGAGCAGTTATCCTGCTAATGAAAAACCCTCCAGATATCAACAGATCGCTCAGGATTTGGCTCGTTTTGGTCCAGAAAATTGCACGGAAAGCGGCTTCAGCACCCCATTTGTTTAATTTTTTTTAATTGAGCAAATGAAACATAACCTTTGGCTTCTTGACACAGAAAAAAAAAATCACTTTTACACATTCATAAATACGACTACTTTGACTGCATTTACACATTTCCTTACATTCTGGCCTAAAGGTTGTAACACCGTGCCCTCTCACGGGGATTTTTCCCTATGTGTACTCAGAATAAATGGGCCAGTGCCTGGCGGGCCTTCCCTCACGTCTGCATCAGGATTCAGCCCGATGTCTGCTGCCCGCTCGCCTCAGCGCCGCGGTCAGCCCTCAGTGATAAGTCGCCCAGCCAGCCGCTATTGATTGGGGGGTCCTCCAGGCTTATACAAAGGCGAGCGGCGAGGTGACTGATTGTGTTTTACCGAGAACATTATCACTCCGCTCAACGCAGGAGGGCTGACAGAATTTCCTCGGCCAAGAAATGGAGACGGCCACCCTGGCTGGGAGTATATGACTTGACTCAGTGAAGCGCTAAGTCCAATTTGAAAGCCAAATTGTGAGGCTTAGAACACAGAGGAAAAGAGAGAAATGGTTCCAGTTTGTGTGGTGATTTTTCTCCTTTTAGCGCTGACCGGTCCATTATATACTACCTTTCTGTTTACTGCATTTTTTTCATAAATTTCCTAAAAGTACTGAAACAAATCCCCTCTTTTTGTATGTGCACTGCGTCCCAGCCTGGCACGGAACTCTGCCTCTGTGACTTTGTCAAAGGCTAAAGAGAATAAAACTTGGTCTTTATGGTCATTTAAATCACTTTTCAGTCTATTTTGAATGTCAGAATCTGGCTTTCTCTGCTCCCGCTGATTAGATGTGGATCAAAGTGAGAGCTGCTCCCACTGAATACCATAAGGCACAATCATAGATGATCGCAGCCGATGAAAAACTGCTCCGGGGTGGCGTCTGTGGAATCCCGAATCCTTTCCACAGCTCATCTTCTTTCACCTCCCACCGACTATCTTCCTCAATCATTTTCTGCCTAAATAAAACCCACGCTCCCACAAAGTAATCAGGCCGGAGTATCTGGAGCTAATAGACTCACACAAGCTCCCTTATCAGCCAGGTGCAATCTGAGGCTGGGGCCGCTTAACAAGGAATTAAACATTTTTCCATGCTGCTGCCAGCACTTTAATTGATTGATGCTAAAAGTTTGGAAAATAAAGGTCTAGCGTGTCGACGGCTTTCCAGGATCTCTCACGCCCCGCACCAGGAGAGGCCCTCAATTAGAAGTGGCAGCTTGCATTTCCAGCACGTCATCCCGGGGGCGGCCTGGACGTGCGCGTGGGTGTGAATGTGTGTGAGCGTGAGTGGGTGCACGTGTGTCCACCACTTCATGTGGAGAGCTGTGGCTGAAAGACACATGTACTTGAAATAAGGAAATCAATAGAACACTTAATGAACAATTAGGAGAACAGCTGTAGGCCTGTCAGACCCCCCATCTGTACACAGATCTGCTCTGAGAGATGGAGAGCAAGAGAGAGGCCTCACAGCAACATCAAGGCTAAATCGCTTCAGGATACACACACACACACACACACACACACACACACAATCAGCCAATCTGCATCCATTTACACCCCCGATCGCCTCCCTCGGCTCTTGACTATGAGAGCCAAGCCCAATTTAGCCAAGCAGACCTCTGTCTCCTTCCATCCCTCACTTCACATTAACAGCAGAAACTAAAGATATGGAAATGGCGCAGGACATCCTTCAGGCTTATGGCGGGGGAGGAGGGATCGATAAATTTGACAATCCATGGCATTTAATTAAAATGGCTGCCGGAAGCAAGGCAGTTTGTTTTTCCGCGGGACACAGCCCGGCATTTATTGCTCAAATGAATACATAAGTGTATTCATAAGCACCCCGTACATTAAATCCACTTCAGTCTTTGAGCTGGGCTGGGCTGGGCTGGGTTGGGGGGGGGGGGGGGTCAGCTTTAAACACTGAGCAGGCCGCCAGACAGATGAAATTAATACCTCCACCTCCCCCACAAATGATTTTTAACATATTCCTGATGCATAAAGAGACATCCTCCTCAAAGAGGGCGCTGACAAATGAGCGTTAACCCCAGTCGAGCCCCTCGATCCGATCTGCCTGCGACAACGGCGACCTTACGTGCCAGTCAGGACGAAAAATAGTCGACAGCGAGCGTACCCCAACAGAGGTGTTGGATAGATTCAGCCTTCGTCTTGGCGCCTGACGTTGTGACGTGTAGATCAGCCGGCTGTGACTGACAGGGGCTGAGATGAGAACCAAGCTCCAGCGTCATAGGACGGCCAACGCGCGGTAATTGACCTTGCAGAGCTTCGCCGTCATTCTTTTATTAAAACTTCATTTAAAGAAGAACAACCCCAGGTGGCTTCTGCTGAGGATTCTTTATCTCTCTGCAGGCGTAATGGATTGCAGATGAATCCATTATGCTTTGCACACAAGAAAAGAAGTAGAGCCCAGGACCTGCTTAAAAATATATTTTTAGTACTGAAAATTAATGTGTTCACACAAGCTACTGAATCATTTTAAATGTTCTTTTTTAGTATATTAGGTATATGTGTTGAGAAGACCTATATTTCAATGAGGCCTTGGGCCCAGCCGTGCAAGAATAATGGAGGTGCTAATTTATTCATGATTTTAGCCGTGTTCTTATCTGTGTTTTCACTTAAGCCTGCTAATGTATTGTTTTCTAGGCTAGTTAATGTTCGCTGAAGACTGCATTCGTTACTGGAGTCTAAGGTACCCTAGAGTTCAAATAAGAATCAGACAATTTATGTGCCTTTGGTGATTGTTTCCTGGGCATTTTGCGATACCTATGATGACCCTTTAAGGTAAGATGTGGGTACAATTTGCCACAATCATCCCTTTAAGGGCTGTATGCCAAGATCTTTAGAGAAAGCTTTGACTACCTGATCCTTAGACATAACATGACTTTTCCTTAAAAAATAACCTGAAATTCAAGGACTCCAACAAAGATGGTGAGACCCAATTTGAGAGAGAGAGAGAGAGAGAGAGAGAGAGAGAGAGAGAGAGAGAGAGAGAGAGAGAGAGAGAGAGAGAGAGAGAGAGAGAGAGAGTTCCATATTTTCACTGGACAATGGGCGACTCATTGTCCACTCAAGAGTTTCAGAACACAAAATGGTCATCAGGTGTATAATTTTTTTACAATTCTAATTTCCGAGGCATAAAAAGGTTAGATTGCGCCATTACATTGACTGTGAGCACAGGTGCTGATTAAGTTGATTCACTGAGGCAATTAGAGCAAGATCCCCTTTAATTACTGTGGCTTTTATTGCCACTGTGTGATAATGGTGCAGAGAGCCTACAGGAAGTTTTAGATGGAAATGGAGATGGCAAAGTATCACATGCAGACAGAAGCCTAAAGGATGGAACTATAACACACACACACACACACAGACACACACAGACACACACAGACACACACACACACACACACACACACACACACACACACTTGGTGTTATGAAGCAGGAATACTAACTGAGCACTGCAGAGACAGGTGTAGGTTCCAACCCAAAACATGTACGACTGATGGAGTGTGTGTGCGTGTGTGTGTGTGTGTGCAGTGAAGGAAACGCATTCCTAAATTCATAGCATGTCCTGCCACACATATTTACACGCAGCGACAGCCTGACACCCTGCTAACCCCCACCCTCCTTCGCACATACGCGCAGCACACTTGCCACCCTGAGCAGCGCAGGCATGCAATAAGAAACAAGTCGACAGCTACGCAGCAGGCAATATCCCCTGCCTTCAGCCACGGCGCACCTTTCGGATGCATTTGGTTAGTAAAAGCTGACAGAGGGCTGGCTGCGCCTCAGAACTCAGCAGAATGAGGCTTTCCTTTGCATCCTGAGATGGCGCCGGTCCGACCAAACCGCTCACACACACGGGAACCCGAGGTTTGTTCTGTTTCCCTGTCAGGAATCAAAAAGGGGACTCGTCTGTCACCCCCAGGTTTACTCCAGTGCCCTTCTTGCTTGGTTTGGGGCCTCTTCCGTGGCGCAACCTCCTCAGGAAGAGAGGAGAACTCTCATCTTAGCTCATGTTAAACCTGACTAAATGATGTCACGGCTTCACTTTCATAGAGTCCAACAATCCAGGTCTCATCAGAAGTTTTGGTGTGCAAAAAGTGGTCAACAAGCAGAAAAAGAACGATCTAATTTAAGTTTTGACGGCAACAATAATCCCAACCATCACTCTAAGGCTGATGGAACAGAGAGGAGATTCGGCTTCTCTGAGTCTTGATGGCCATTTAAAAAAAAATCAACCTTCCAACAAGGTCAAAAACATCATTTTCATTGGAGTGGACCTTTGGACTAACACGGGTAGATGGCATCCTCACCGCACAGCCCTTGTAAAGCTCTGGCACCGATGCTACGGAACATCACATCTGGTTTCACGCAGAAGACGCGTGAGACATGCGATGCCTCAGCACTTTTCCAGCAGCGAGATGGGGAGGAGGTGAGCCGGCGGAGGCAGACAGCTGGAGACAAGCGGGCGGTTGTGTGGACAGACCTGGGACTGAATGCACTCTGGTGCAGTGCCGGCGGTATTTACGCTCCGACGGCGGCGGGATCTGGGTGCCGGATATATTTAGCGCCTAGAGATATCACAGCGAGATGAGATTTCAAAGTGAAGTACCTGTTTGAAGATGCATAGCATTCCACAAGGGTGGGCTAGGGATACATGGTATAAATCTAGCACCCCCTGCACCTGGTGTGAAGACGTAGGGGGGGTGTGACACCTAAGATTTAGAGCGACTCACACACAAGACACACATGTGTAAACTACACACTCGCCCTTATAAATTTACACACCCTTGATGAATGGAAAAGCTCGGACACTCAACTTCTTTTCCTTTTTGTTAATATAATTCTCTTGGGTGTTCTTGGTGCCATCCATCACAGTCCTGGTGCTGGCTTGAGGAGCTTCTTGAATCTATAGGGTTGCAGGAAAATGACAGATTTTCTTGTGCATCTTTGGCATGAAGGGAGCAGATTTGAGCAACGGCAGAGAAATCTGAATTTATCTGTGTGTTTATGGACCCACGGAGACTTTTCTAAACCAGGAATGGAGATGACAGATTGTCCAGGACCTTCTTGCATTATATATGGCCTCACTCATCAATTCCACTGCAGAATTAATAATCAGGGACGCTTGTATTCATGGATCTACTTTGTTCTTGATTTTTCATAAAAATAATAACCATTATACTCTGCAGTGGAACTACCCCCCCCCCCCCAAAAAAAAGAAAGAATCCCTCCTCTATATTCTGTTATAGTCTGAGAACATTGAAATTCATCTCAGATCACATCAGGGCAGTAAATCCAGAAGGTCCCCTTGTCCCATGAACGATGTTATCAAGTCTTCACCCCAAACACAGGTGGGATCTTAAAACATTAGGAGCCACACTGTTGCTATCTGAGGGCCTCGTGCCACAAGCAATTTCCTCCACAGGATGACGCCAAAATAAAATCTTTATTGGTCTTTGCAGAGCCTTTACATGAATGCCCCCCCGACACCCGTCTCTGACCATCCATCCATCTGTGGAACAGCAGAATCACCATCATAGACGCCCTCTTTGTGGGGAATCTGCGCGGCTGCAGATGAGATTTTCAGGAATCTGCAGTGTCAATGACATTTTCGGCCTGCGTTTAACAGGAAGGCATATTGTACGCCTGTGGATGTGCTCAGCTCGGGTTTTGTGAAGCCGCCGCGCCCTCCCTGTATCTCCCCTGAGCCTGTGACTTATTAATCAAATATTCATACATTCCCCTTAAATACAGGGCCAGCACAGACAATCCTCAGAGCGCTGCGTGCCCCCCAGCACAAGTGCTCTTTCATGTCTCTGACAAAAATCCCCAAATGTCCCATTCCCCCCCCCCCCCACCCCGGCCAAATCAAGCCTTCCTTTTCCCTCACATCTTCCAAAGTTGGGGAATGCAGCTGCATACTTGATGTTCCTGCCGCGTCCACACAGCTGGCCGACGCTCGCCATGAAGGAAAGAGACGCGGACGGACACACGGATCATCAGACAGCCCGCCGGAACGACGCTTTCATGTGTTTTGCCACTGCTTTATCCATGGTAGCGAGAGGAACAAATGAGGGATTCTTCTGGGCATTCTCACCCTTGCCCCTTCTCCATCACAGAGGGGAAATTTCCTGCCTTTAATAAGGGAGGCCCATCATAAGGCAAGAATTTGTATTGTGGATGAAAACAGTCCAGAATAGCTTGGACTTGCATGGAAACAGAGCTCTGCACACAAGGATATTTTCTTTTCCTCTACAGAGGAACACAATTGCCGCCAGTGTCACCGGGTCACATTTTTTCCAGTCCCTGGTTAATGGGCTGTAGAGATGGTTAGCACGTACGATTAGTTTTAATCTACAACATTTGACTGGGAGCAAAATAGATTGAATATATTTCAACACATCGCTGAGGTTCGAATCTAGCGGTGGAAATGAGGCAAACATTCATGGGGCTCAACAGTTCTTTCAGTGGACCCAAATGGAGCGACAAAACAGATTTTTAGTTTGCTTTTTAATTCATGCAAGTGTGCAGGAGTTGCAAATACTGGAAACTCCTCAGGTACACAGAACCACCGCCTTTATTAGGGAGCTAATTGAATAGTTCGATAAAAAGAATCTATCATCGGAAACACGACGTGAAACGTTAAAAAGTTCCCTAAATTATAAATGAATCTGTGAATTTATGACTGATTTGGAAGTTTAACATAGTAAATCTCTGCATTTGTCATTATTATGGCCTGGTTTGATACATTTAAGCAGATCATATGATCTGTTTCTCATGGTTTCAGCTGACTTTGTATCATTTTTGCAAGGACTTAACAGTACAACAATTATGTCAAAAGTTATTTATTTCTTACATTTAGATCATGAAGAGAAGGACATTATCTGTGTTGTCTGCTCAACTCCTGTGAACAGACACGAGACAGGTAATAACAGAATATTTGTCTAATCCCTATCTACTGATGAAATGTATCAAATACAAATTAAAAGCTTGAAAACTTGATCAACTTGCAGTTAAGCCAACTTTAAAGGCACAAGAACAACTTTTAAATACCCTTTAAGGGCTTAATACTTTTACTGAACTAATAACCATTTAATCTAATTATTCCTCTAATGTTTCTTCAATGATAATAACACTGATGAGACAGTCAGTATATTTGATTAATGTAAAAAAATGAAGGATAGAAAAACACATTAGGTCATTAAATTAAGTTAAAAAAATCTGACGTTTAAACTTATTGCTACGCATTTTAAAAGAAGTTTTATAACCTTCATTGTCAAAATGTGCTTGGGTACGAGGCAGAGTAAAATGTTCCTTTTCAGTAGTCTTTAAAGAGCGCTATCAAAGCAGCACGAAGTCCCCGACGGTGCTGCCGGACCTCCGTGGGTCACGGATGAACGGCCATTCTCTCTTCTCTGGAGACAGGGAGGCTGACAGGTCATAGTCCCGACCGTGCCCTTGCACGAAAATGAACGCTGGGTATTTCTCTTTAGCTGATGGCTGCAACAGCTGGAACAGAAAAGACATATGACAATATTTGTGCTTACTTTGCCACCAACCTGTTAATAACAGGTCATTTAAACAGAAACAGAATATTTAGAGCACAAATAGGAATGGTGCAACTTTATAGGCGAAAGAGATAAGTCGCTCTAATTCATAGATAAATGCTGCCACCTAGTGGACATGCATGAGAACAATTCCACATTAAGACGGAGAGAAGAACTTCCCTTTAAAACAAGGAAACTATCAGTGGAGTGAAGAGCATGAATTTACTCTACCTCAGTCAGCTCATGTTTGATTCTCTCAAAGTCTTGTGCACTTCTAGAGTAAAAACCAAAGGTGCAGCTCGGGTCCATCTTGGTGAAAGGCATCTTCTTTGGAGAGGGACAATGAAAGGACTGGACAGAAAGACCCCATGTCTTTTAGAACATGCTCCGCACGTTGAAAGAGCCAGATAATGCACAACAACAAAGGTGCACACACACATACACACACACTCTGTGGCAGCGAACAAGATGTATTCCACATTATTTGGGGAATGAAATCCTATTTATCTGCTGTCACACCGTCCATAAATCTGCAGCTCATGTGTTGTCACGTTGTATACCACCGCATGCAAAAGCATAAAACAAAGTTGCTGCGCTGATTTTTATGTATGGGCCCTGAAATATTCAGGCTCTCTGTACCTGATCTGATGTTTGCCATATTTCTCCTAAGTGGCAGCTTCGCACAGCTGAGCAGCAAATAAATCAGAAGAAAGAGACTTTGTAATTGGTCTGAGGGCTGATTTAAGATTCATGCCCTTAAGTACTAACAGAAACTATTAAATTCACATTACAGGGGCCGCCGTCAGTTCGTCTGTGTAATTTGGCATTACCTGGAGAGGGAAATCGCTGGTGCTGACATCCACAAAAGACTGACAGTAATGAGGGTCCATGTAAATCAAGCTGTCATCTGCAAGGACAAAACAAAAGACAAGTTATTCAAAAACATCAGATTATTTTAGAAAAAAAACGGGCTTCTCTTCAATTTCTATGCAGAGTAGCTCAAAGTCACTCGCCCCGTCTACTTGTGTGCATCAAATATGCCTCCCAGAAGGTTGTTGCTTTTTAATATCCACCAGTGCAGATTAAATTCCGTATAATCAGATGCGTTTGTGCAAGCACATTCTTTACGCGCACAAAGAGGGGTTGTCATTTAATTTTTGTGCGGGGGAATTACTTTTACAAACATGCAATTATATTCGGCCATTTGCATGTGATAAATGCAGCCCTGAGCGCCGCCTTGGCAGGAGGAACGTATGGCTTGTCATTTAGACATCTTCCACTACTGTATTTCAAATTGGTAAAATGTAAATGCGTAAATATTGACTGCCAAGATGTACAACTGAAGGTTCCTCCTAGCTCCTGAAGGTGATGAAGAGTGGCTCACTTTAAGGCTTGGGGGGAATTTAATACACGTCTCCTATGGAAATCAATTACAGCTCACAACTTGGGAGGGTTACTTGTGATAAATGGCGAGGCTTTGATAGGTCACAGAGAATAAAGTGAGCTTCGCTTCACTTGCCTCCATTTTCACTTCTCTCCATTTCCCTCATGCAAACAGGAATACATTAACTTACCGTGTCTCTTCATATAATGAGAGGAGGTTATGCAAAATAATCGTTTTCAGACCCCAACGGCTCGTTGTGTCTTTCTGTTTTACACTGAGCCAATACCAACCTTGAAATCCCACAAAGTAGCAGGCCTGTTTGGGCTTCCCCCCAATGATGCCTATGCAGTAGTCCAGACTCAGAAAGCTCTAAATGGAGAAAGGGACAGGGAGGATTTGCCTTTGATAAAAGCACAGGCATGTCGCTCTTTTAAATGTTGCATTGTTCAAGCATATCTCACCTTTGCGAGGTTAAAATAATCTGGATTCGTCTTCTCGCCGCCCAGCCGCACCGGGACGAGGATGATGACGGCCCGGCTGTCTGGAGAGGCTGAAGCTGGCTGGCTGTTGTGAGAGGATGAAGTCACATCAGGCCTCTCAGCGGCTGCTGATGCTGATGCTTTGTGGCTGTCGATGACATCAGCGCTGTACACTGGAAATATAGACGGCGGTCTTCTGTCAATTCTTTTTGTCCTCATTTCATGAGATGTATATTATCAGAAATGTCATTTATTGTGGTTGAAAATTTCCTAATTCGTTTTTAAAAAAAAATAAAATGCTTTTATACTTAATAAACAGCAATTTTTTGTCTTATTCTGCCATTACAATATGCAGCAGAAGTCCTTTTTAGGCAACAAATAAGCACAACCGAGCTGTCCAAGTTGGAGTCAATAAAAACAGAACCTATATAGATTTTTAAAAAGCTGCAAGAAGTTTGTGTTGTTGTTCAGAAATAATTAACTGAGGGATGAGCTGAACAGATGAATATGGGAGTGCGGAGCTAAATCTTTTAGCCTGCATTATACTTATATACTGATATAACCCAGGCAGTGAGGATAAGGGTCGTGTTTTGAACTTGAGAACAGAAGACTCCTGCTGCTGTGAGAAGGGGAGAGACAGTCAGCGTGAGTGCTGCGGGCTGGGACCAGGCTCCTCGTTCTCACCTGTGCAGTCCTGCGAGACATAAGAGGAAATACCTGCGAGACAAGGGTCCCTCGCTTCCTCAACAGCTTTCCTTAGAGCGGTAGGAGATGGAGAAAGGAAGGAATCAGGTAAAGCAGGGAGATGCTAGCTGGAGGATTTATAAACACTAATTTTGCAGGCGTCTTCCTAATTAGCCAGACTTACTTGAGAATGTGTGCCACCACAGCAGGCCCGTACCATTCCCCTGCCCGTTTCCCCATCGCCAGGCCCAGGCGGACCATCCTGTGGAGGCCGAACTGAGCCGACGGGCTGTCCCCGAACCAGGACACCAGAGTTCGGTGGAAGCCCCCGTCCGTGTGGACGCCCGCTTCCTCACCAGATCCTGCGACCTGCCTTTGGGACACCACGGGGTCAGAGGGTCCAGGAGAAGCTTGCAGAGAAGACTCAAGAGAGGCCACCAGGCGCTTCGCTGCAGAGGTGGTCCACGTCTCTGTGTCCAAAGGCTGCAGTGACATCGCCCCTGACCAGGTCCAGTCTAGGGGGGAGGATACACTACTCTGAGGTTTCATGTAAAATACTTGGCAACAGAAATCACAGCTCCCAACATAAACCCAAGGCCTTGCGGTGGAGGACAGGAGCCGCCTACGGCCTTTCCAGATAATTATAGGAGGAAGGCAATTACAGTAATCTTTTTGACCAGATGTTTAGTGACAATCCTTCAAAAGTTGGGCAATTTAGCTAAGAACAGACAGATGACTGTCCCATTCTGAAAAACAAGTGTCCCGGTATCTCACTCCAGCAGGACCGTACAAAAATGAGAGCCGCAGGCAGTAACGAGAGGAGTGTCCCGGCTCGTAAAACAGGCCAGATTAAAGTCCGAGGCATTAACAAAATGACCTTGAACCAGAAGTGAATTAGAGGGAAATTGATTAATAAATATGTTTAAGTGGCCCTTAGTCATTTTATAGAGAACTATTTCATTCGAGGCATATTTGAGGTCTGACAGAAGAACAAGTTTTAAATATTGTTTTCTAAATGACTACATTACGCTGGCAGTCATCTCATTATATGGACCCATTAAGTCTGGGACACTTCACAGTCAAAAGGTCTCGCAAAGACTTGCGGGATTCATTTATGTTACACGGCTCGCATCAACTCATTTAAATGTGTACTTTTGGGTAAAAAATTAGGAAACTCTTAAATGTGGCTAGCCATGAATTTAAAAAATATATTGCGACGTTACAGTTCGCCAAATTACTGTCCGCGGTTCCCCCATCGCTCCTCCGCTCACCTCTGCCCAGAAAGTGAAGAAGGAGGGCCTGAGCCAGCATCATCTGCCCGGCTCTCAGCATGCAGCCCCAGCCGCAGTCCGAGGTCAGAGAGGAGCCGGGCAATGGGGGAAACTCCTCTCTGTAGGTGAGCCAAATCCGGGACCCAAAGTCTCTGCGGAAATCCTCCACATTACCCATGACACCTTCCTCATCAGAGGCCTCTCGGCAGGCTTCTGTCTGACCTTCATCCTCTGAAACGAGCGCATCAAAAAGGGTTGACATGGCCGAACAGGACGAGCTTGTGTGTGGTAAACAAAGGCTTTAGAGGAGATTTCTGTGAGCCTGTATTCTTTTATCTTTTACACGCACCTTCGGCTTTAAAATGGTAACATTTTCCAAGAAGAAGGACCGGGGAATTTCTGCTGAATGATGTCTTTGGTTTCAGAGCCCAACCTACACACACACACACACACACACACACACACACACACACACACACACACACACACACACACACACACACACACACACACCATTCAGTGTTTTCTAACTCAGTAATATTTGCACCTACAAACTTCTTTGCAAATCAGAGTTGACACCATAACACATAATTGTTTTAAGATATTCTAACCTGGTTTCCTTTAAATGTTTGATTTGTTCAATGTTCTATGAAAAAAAAGGGCATAACACTTTTCCAACCTTAAAACTGCAATGCAATTTACAACCCAGTTGAGAAAATAAGTCCTTAAGTGCGATCTATAAAAGCAAGCAAACCAAAGTGTGTGTGTGTGTGTGTGTCCGCCTCGAGCCGATCACTTACTGTATTTGACATTGTGCCACACTGACAAGAACTTTGTCTTTCCTTTCGTTTCCATTTGAGCCAGAAGGGCACGGGGTCCATTCCCACAGCGCTTTCAAACTCTGCCAGCGAACAGTTACACACTCAAAACGGCGTCAATTTACAAAGCAAAAACCACAAGTGCCACAAAACGGTTAACCACCAAGAATGTTTCACCGGCTGTGCTTGTACTGGTGCACGCAGAGCAAACTGTTACCTTAGAACTTCCTCCATACGTGCGTGTTTCACATCCACAGTCACAGGGCGAGACCGTTGGAAATTGTAGCGTAAAAATATCTTCAAGTGCATTTAAATGAATTGCATGGTCTGTCGTTACGTCCCCACTTTCGAAAACCAGAAATTAACATCGTAATCTTTATCCAACGTTTAGATGGAGGAAGTGGAAAACGCGGGTCACGTGATCTCGTGTTTCCGCCGGTGACCATTACTTCTCGAGCCTGGGACTGTGGGGGCTTGTTTTTAACCAGCCATGCACGAGCGGGCGGTGCTTAATAACTCCCCCTCCTGAACTACGTTGCGGACGACGAGCGCCCGGTTTGTTTGTGTTGCGCCGTGCTTTGAAATAAGCGCCACTTATTTCTTATGGCCGCACTGACAAAATAAAGCGCCGCAGGCACCGTTTAACTTATTGTCTCACATTACTGTCAGTACTGCGCAGGGAGGACTCGTTGTTCATGACCTCTATCTGTTTTTCATAAACTGAGACTCAACAACTAACCAAAAATATGCACGTCCATAAAACAATCAGGCACTAACGTAACCTCTTGTGGAGGAATTAATCTTATTCTGTAAATGGGCCAGAAATGGGCCAGTGTGTCCAAACTGTACTTGAAAAAAACTAAAGAATAAAAAAAATTGACACTGTCATTTCATGTGTGTTTTCATTCTCATTTGCAGTGACTCGGAGTGGCCGATATATAAAAGCCCCTTATTTATCTGTGCTGTATTCGACACTTTTGCTGAATAATGCGCAGCGGCTTTCTGCTGGGTGTGTTCTCTTGCGCAGCACTGCGGTCGGGACGGTAATGCTTCCATTCTCCTGTTTTCCCTGTGGTCGTAGTGAGTGGAAAAACCAACGGCGTCTTCCTCAGCAGCCTGCCTGCCTGCCTCCCTGGGAATCCCGTTAAAGCACAGTAGCGGCCACTGCCATGGCTGAACGCCGCGCCTTCGCCCAGAAAATCAGCAGGTAAGGCCTCGAAACCCTCGGCAGTTTTGTGGGAGGCTGCGTGAGCTTTCTGTCTGCCTGCGCGGTGGTCAGTCTCCGTCATACCATTACTGTGGGACCCCAATGAAGGAGGCCCAGCCAACGGAAGCCTGGCCGCTCCAAGCTAACCGCTCGTTAGCCGCATCAGCAAAGATGCTCAGACCCACCCAGACAGCCGCAGACGCAGCTCGCTGCTTCCCCCTGTCCCGTCTGTTTAACGCTAACAAAGAATAGAGGTGAAGTCGTTGTTCAAGACGTGTTGTAGCAAAAGGGAATTCAGCTTTTTTGAAATATTTCGGTTTACTGTCAATTGAGCCTGTTTTTTGGTTAGCAAGCTATCCTGCCTGGTTGCTAACGACAGGCAACTGGATGTGAGACAACTTGGTGTAGCTGGAATTTATACGAAGTGACAGAAGATGTTGGTGGTTTAAGGGCATTAAGAGCGAGGACAAAAGTCTTCCTCAGAGGCTACCAATGGCGATGTTATGATCCCTTATCCGCTTCTCAGACAGATCAAAGTAATCTCTTTAACAAAGGGCTTTGTGCTAGCTGTCAATTACGATCATCCCAGATAGATGGATGTATAGATGATGTCTACTGGAACTATTAACACCCCCGATATTTGTCACTTACAGGATTAATTGGGCTTTTTGGTGCAGTCTAAGCTGGTGAACCTACAGAATTTCTGATGAACTCAATGTTCCCTGCTGATTCTCTGCGTTTTTATTCAAAAATGCAGATTTTGGCTGCAAAATGCTCAAATTAATGGGATTTTTACTGACTGCCTGTAAGTCACAAATGTTTGCATAAAAAACATATATTTCCTAGAATTATACAATCATAGGGGAGTGGAATGTTGTATTCTGATTTCAAGATTTAAAACAAATAACATTAAGTTGATTCCAGAACACGAGAACCATTTGTACATATAATATTAATGCTCATACTATTGACATGGTGGCCGGTTCCAGTAAATCCAGTAAATTGCATCCCTTTTTTAGCCTGTTATAAACCTAGCTCATCATTTAAAATGTAATTTTTATATAATATAGTAGCAGTTGAATGCTTCCTTTGTGGTGAAATCTTTCAGTTTTGAACAATATTGTATAATATCTCTCCTAGCGTAGCTTTTTGGTGTTGATTTCAGTGTCATATTATGATATGTGATCACCAGCTCGACACATCGAGCTGGTGACACCACAGAATCATGAGTGCCAATCCTGCTCCACCCAAGTCTTTTTCACTTGCCATGATTAGGTCGGGACTCTAACACCTAGTCCTATAGAGAAGTCTATTTACCATAATCGAATCTGCTTGAGGATCAATCGGTCGGCCATCTTGATTCGCTGTGGTTAATCATGCTCGCTTTAGCTGGAGGATCTCTGAAATATGATGACACTCACCTGCCTTCTTCCTTCTGTTTCACTCTCTCTTTTACAGGACTGTGGCAGCAGAGGTTAGGAAGCAGATAGCTGGCCAATATGGTGGTTCACCACAACTCTTCAAAAACCTCAATGTGGGGACCGCAACAAGCAATACAGTGAGTCGTCTCCAACAGCATCGGCGCTCGACCTTCGCGCGATCTTCTGATTGCTGTCCAGTCACGCTACTTCGTGCTTCAGTTGATACATTCTTCCTCTTTCAAACTCTCTGCCTCAGGCTGTTTTTAAATGGCTGTTTTTAATGTCAGTGTGCCACAAGGCGTCACTGTTCCTACTTTTGAAGACTCTCAATACCGCCATGTCGGTAGAAAAATGCCTCCTGTACCCATGAAGCATACTTTCTGTATGTAGCCGCACATTTCTTTCCATGAAATAACTGCATGTGAATAAGAAACACATTTGAATATCTATTTCCCAAGGTTTCAATAACATTGCTATAATAGTGTATCACTCTGCTTTTAATCTGCATCTTTGGCCTGGATGAAACTATAGAAACATTAGTGTCTTTAGAGTTTTAAACACTGTCTGTGAGACCAAAAGTGGCCTTATTTAATATGTTGGAGGCTTGTCATGATGAGGCACAATACCGGCACGCATGTCTCCCTCGCTTTAATTAGTTCACAGTTTGCTTTAACTGGGTAAAGTGTTTGTGTTCTGCAAGTAGGACAAACAAACAGACAAACACACACCCATCTGGAAAGATTTTCCTCGTCTGTTAGATCCTTTCACTTCAGCAAAGACGAAGCTGACTTCTAAATCAATTCTTTTATTCTGTATGCTCATCCTAAAATAACAGGGGAAGTTGTGCTCTAAATAGCATTTTGCATCTTTATTTGTTGTGTGAATTAAACGACAGAAAAAACACATCTTGAAATAAATACTAATAACTATTCGGACTACTTCCAACTTTGTTTTTCCTGACATTTTCTTAACCTTCCTCATTACCATCAAGGTTCCTCTAACAGAATCAGTTGAGCCAGTGGATTTTGAAGAGTATCTCATCACTCACCCACCCATTGTGGAATCAGGCCCCCTGAGAGATCTGATTGAATTTCCCCAAGATGATATTGAGGTCATCTACTCACCCAGGGAGTGTCGCACAGTAGCACAAGGTGTTCCAGAGGAAGGGTAAGATGCTCTCAAGGTCTTAAAACTGTCAATAGTTGTCGTGTACGTCCAGTCAGGGACAGATTTAAAGGATTATTAAAGTTTGTGCCCTCTAATTCCCATTTTCTTTTATTCTGTCTTCTTTCAGCGATACTGATGCTCATGTCAGAGACTGCGTCCGGTCCTACACAGAAGACTGGGCTCTTGTCAACAGAAGGTAAGAATCACCAGAGTAGTTCACATTCTCTTTTTTAAACCCTCTGGTTTCTGGTTGATTCTTTTCTGTGAGTAATGAAGGTCACTAGTACTAATGTCTTCTGACTTGATGCATGCTCCCTCAGGTACCACAAACTGGGTACGGGCTTTAATCCCAACACCTTGGACAAGCAGAAAGAGCGTCAGAAAGGTCTGCCTAAACAAGTGTTTGAGGCTGATGAAATGCCAGAAACTAGCACCTACCAGGATGACCAGGTTTCTAATCTTTGATAATCTCTGGGGATCATGTAGCAGATTCACACACACGTCAGCTTGTGAGTTGTTGGGGTTAATTGTGGCGGTTGTGTTGTAGGACGATCTAAAGCGGAGGTCCATGTCCATCGATGACACCCCTCGTGGCAGCTGGGCCTGCAGCATCTTTGACTTGAAGAATTCCCTCCCTGACGTGCTCCTCCCGCACCTCCTTGACCGCGCTCCAAACGAGGAGATAGACCGGCACAACGAGGACCAGCGCAAGTGCCACCGCAACCGTGAACTTTTCGCTTTGTACCCGGCCCTCGATGAGGTGGAGTTTACACACTACATCAGAGTTTTGCCTTTAACTGAACTGAATTTGATGTATCTTTTGATTACAACCATTGCAAGATTGAAAAATGAATACAAACATTTACTCTGGCCCAGTAAAGTAGTCTCATCCATCCAAGGTCATTGTTTTTGTGTACAGGAGGAACCCATTGAACGCCACTGTGTGCCTGAAGTGCCCAAAGAACACTTTGGCCAGAGGCTACTTGTCAAGTGCTTATCCTTGAAGTAGGGCTTAAATACTTCATACCTCCTATTTTCCATTTGCTGATTTTCTGCTGACACTTTTTTGTTCTCTTCCTGAAGGTTTGAGATTGAAATTGAACCCATATTTGCAAGTTTGGCCTTATATGATGTAAAGGAAAAGAAGAAGGTAAGCTTTTCGGCTTTTCTCAGTATGGGTCTTCTCTGACTTGTTGGGTCTTGATGCTGTAAACCTTTCAAATTTGGGATTTATGCTTCAGCTGTGTTACATTTACACATCTGAACATCACTCGTGTCATTTTTAATGCTGGTTAATTGACAAACACTAGGTAGCATATGACAGTGCTGTACCCGCCGGTTGTTTTAACACCGCATCACTGTCGCGCTATAAATAGGTTTCTGTCTCTCTCTCAGATTTCAGAAAACTTTTTCTTCGACCTTAACTCTGAGCAAACGAAAGCGATGCTGCGACCGCATGTGCAGACTGCAGCCATCTCCACACTGGCACGGTCTGCAATATTCTCCATCACCTATCCCTCCCAGGACGTCTTCCTTGTCATTAAGGTCAGTCTGTTTTTTCCTGTAGGTTCTTTTTTCCTGATATAATGCTAATAATATCTCACTACTGTAAACACTTGTATTAGCTTCTGTGGTAATGATAGAAGGTTTATGCTGTGTCCCTAGTTGGAAAAAGTACTGCAGCAAGGTGATATTGGAGAATGTGCTGAGCCCTATATGGTGATGAAAGAGTCAGATGCTACAAAGGTAGGGCAACTGCAATTTTCTGGGGAAAAGAAATGAATTTGTTTTTTGAGTTTTGCTCAGTTTGCACATTCCAGTTTCAAGTGCAAAATCAATCCTTGTAACCTATTGATGCTGTCCACTAATCGAGTCTGATAAGTTTGTTTTTTTCCTCCAATTTCAGAACAAAGAAAAGCTGGAGAAGCTTCGCAGCCAGTCGGAGCAGTTCTGCCAACGTCTCGGCCGGTACCGAATGCCATTTGCCTGGACCGCCATCCACTTGATGAACATTGTAAACAGTGCTGGTAGTCTGGAGAGAGATACTGAGCTGGAGATGAGCCTGTCAGGTAAGAATTGTCCTTTTAAAGTAACCCTTTGATTGCAGTGGCAAACATGGTGCATAAATAGCTGAATATTCCAACCCAGGTTTTGGAAGTTCACTACACTTTCATTAAAATGGAGATGGATTACACTGTTTTGTGCTTTTTATTCTTCTTCCACCTACACTACTGCATGTAGTTATCATGATAGTCTTTGGCTGAGAGGGTGTCCCTCATGCCTGGGTCATGTCATGTATTATTTTTGAGTTTGACCATTGGTCTTTGCCTAACCTTTGACCCTATGGTGTATTTTTGAACGTGGTGGTTACCTTTTTGTTGCTAGGCAGGTTTAAGAAATAAACCTGTATATCTCCTGTCAGTCGGGATGGAAAACAAATATTAATCCTGACCTCTTCTTTTACTGTGTGCAGAAAGAAAAGGCTCATGGTCAGAGCGGAGGAACTCAAGCATCATGGGAAGGCGTTCTCTGGAGAGGACCACCAGTGGAGATGAATCCTGCAGTCTGACGGGCTTTAGACCTGCAACACTTACCATTACCAATTTCTTCAAACAGGTCTCATAGACATACAAAAATACATTCAGTTTTCTTTATTTAAATGTATTTATGTTGCAACCTGTAAATGTGTTTTAGGAGGGAGACAGATTGAGTGATGAAGACTTGTACAAATTCCTAGCTGATATGAGAAGGCCTTCCTCAGTGCTGAGGAGACTCAGACCAATAACAGGTATACAGTTTGAATTTAATTGAAAGTTTTCAGAAAAAAATGTAATGGTGTTTGTAATGAATCTGACTTATTTCTGTTTCATAACAGCTCAGTTGAAGTTGGACATTTCTCCAGCTCCAGAGAACCCCCATTATTGCTTGACCCCTGACCTCCTCCAGGTTAAGCCGTACCCAGACAGCAGGGTGCGTCCCACTAGGGAGATCTTGGAGTTCCCCGCCAGAGATGTCTATGTGCCAAATACCACATACAGGTACCGAAGCAAACCTTCAGCTGAGTTGTTATTTCTTACCTTTCTGGCTAGTTGTGGAGTGAACATTAATCCAGTAAATGAAGATTTTTTTCTCAAGTGTGTGTGGCTTTTTACTGAAATGCTTCTAAAGCAGACAGTATTTAAATGTATTTATTTTTGATTAGCCTGTAGTAAAGTGTGTGCACGTTTTCAAGCGTTGCGCAGTAAAGCCCGACACTGGCTTGTTAATGTTCACTCCATGTCTCCCAGTAAAGGCCATAGATCTTCTGTGTGAGGAAGTTCTGTTTTAGTCAAGGTCACCTGGAGGTCTGTCCTTAAGACCACCTGTTACATTTATGCTTCCACACCTCATTTATCCATTATGGTCAAAAATCAGATGTATACAAAAACACAATATTATTTGCTCCCATTAGCTTTATTTTAATATCTTTATAAATACCTGTGCAGTACAGCAAATGGCCTAATTGACATTTTGATTTAGCCGGAGACACATTAACTATACAGTTTTTATGTTGAAATAGCATCACGGACAAGAGTCAATATGACTCAATAACTGGAAATATGCAAACATGATGTTTTTCCAATATTATGAGAACACACAAAGCAAGAATATTAACATAGTTTAAATATCAGAATAAAAAACACACATGAAACCAAAAGATTTCAACTACAACCAGACAACTGTTAGTACTTTAGTTATTTTTTCCCCCATGCAATTAATGATAAAGTAGCATAAACAACAATTACAAGACGTGGCATCAATAATGTTAAAGATGCATTGTTAACTGCGATTTATAGAATAATTTGCATGCAAGTTGCCATTGTGAATCAATATGACCATTTTGCAAGTGAATGTAGGGGTTGAGTAATTGAAGGACAGGTTAATGACCTCCATGGCATTGTTGCTTCATAGCAGCTGTCAGCATTTTTCAACCCAAATGCAGCAGTCCGTTATCTATTGGTCAGTACAACATCGTGACATGTCAGGAGGCCATCAGGCTACAACTAATGTTATTGAGTAGGGCTTGTTAATTACAATGTGAGTAGATATTAAAATAGAAAACAGAAAATCGCATCGGCCTGTTTAAACTATGAACTTTGGCTTTTGGTTATGTCGCATTCAGGGAGTCAGAGGTCCTCTATACGTAAGAGTGGAGAGCACATATTGGATCCTAAAACTCAAGAGTCTGATTAATCACTCTGATTAGTAATGCAAAGATGAATAATGCAACTGAGTGGGGTAATATATCAGGAATAGTACATGTGGCTTTTCACAGAAAGACTTGTGCATTTGCACGGACTTAAATTCATGAATACATTGATGATTTATATCTCTTCACGTACCGACAGGACGGGTAAAGATCTAATCTAATTTCCGTTGAGTTGGAAATGCAGCCCAGATTCTAACATTAAATTTTAATAATCCTTTCTTTTTCTTAATCTACACATCCCATCTAGAGCCCGTCCTTGTTATTCCGCCAGCGCATCTGCAGAGATCATACTTGTTGTTTTCCCACCTCATGTGCATCCTATTACTTGTTTACCAGTTTGTATTTGAAATGAAACTACTACAAAGGCTTAGACTTGACGGGTGATCGTGCTTCAGGTAGCACGTGTCAGATTGAGCTTTACATGAGGACTGTTGGATGAAAGTAGGGACTAGTCTGTGGTTGACTCAGGACTAGTTCATGCACATGACTGCCAGCTTAACAGATAGTTGTTAAACAGTATGGATAGTTCTTGTGTTACCTCACTTGAGCATTCAAACTTATTTTGTGGAGGGGAGGGGGGTTCCAGTACCCACTTTGAAGGTGTAAATTTTGAGACTCAGTGTTGGTTAGTGTGTTGGACTGGCAGTAATGTCATCTTGGTCATCTTCAGGTAAAAGGAAGGGCCTGCAGCAGGCCTCCAGTGAATGCCCCTCCTTCTGGGTGCCCTTCCTTTTGCTCTCAGCCACTGATACCTTCCATTCAGATGGGTTTCCCCACAGGCATTGACCCACCAACCACCTGTCAGTGGATCAAGTAAAAAGCATAAACTATCGGGAACAATGTGATCATAGGACATTTTGGGGTTCTCTGGGTGTCTACCTGTGTAACTGCGGTTGCAGTTGGGGTTTTGATTGTCGTCAGTATTCCTGTCCTTTGTAGAGAACCTCATGCCGGTGCTGTTGGCCAAGGCATCAGGCAGATCACCAGAGAAGTTAGTGACTTGAATGATGTAGTCTTTGGAAGGACCCTCCAATGAGAACTGGTATTCAGCCCAGTGTCTCTCCTCCTTCCAGTCCTCCAAATCAATACGCAGGATGTAATCCCCCTGCTGAGTAAGGCTGTAGATTTTCTCCAAGCCCAACCAAAAGTCGTCTGCAATAAAACGGTCCCCAAATTAATTTGATGTTAAATGAATTTCCTCTTGATACATAGTTTGTTTTCTGCTGCAGCTGACATTTATTTCAAATCACAAAATACTTACTTTGCAAGTCTCCGAACCCGAGCTCATACTTGTTCCACGACTGGTTAAATTCCACTGAACCATCGACCCTGCGCTGGACGACAGTTGAACCTCCGTCTACAGAATGCATTTAGAAATATATTCCAGGGCAGACAAACGTTCAAACAAAGATTAGAGAATGTTATTATCACAGATTAAATGACATAGTCAGCCAGTCAACACATTCCCCACACGCTTGCAGAACCTCTTGGATCTATTTTTAAAGGCCTCGTTTGTTTGCTTGCTTTGCCCAATGACCCATACCCAAGGCTCCCAGAGCCACAGAGTCTAATTCAGCTCTCACAGCAGGAACTTTAGTAATCAACCAACCTGATCCCATTTCACAGTAAACGTAGAACGGCTCAGATTGGTTGGGCTTGATAATGTAGATTCCGCTGTTTGTCTCTCCTTTGTCGAACAGCTCGCTGCAGTCTGTCGCCAGCTCTGAAAGACGGTGATGATTAATGAATTAGCTAATTAGCCCACAGCTTTGCTGTCTTTAATTCGAAGGCATTAAGGGGTACAACAGATGTGAAATAATCTCACCGTTTGTGTCCAGGCTGGAGTTTCCTGCCAGATATTCAAACAAATCAGAAATGTCTGGGTCTGGATATTTGGCCTTGTCAACTGTATCTTGGTAGTTGTCATAACTTATCTGCAAGAGGGTATAGTTACTTTTAAAACTGTGTCCAAAAAAATCCCCTCATTATTTCATATTGTTGAACAGAACATGCTGAAACCACAGACACTATAACTTATTGTGACATTTTGTCAAACAGGCGTCTACCTTGTCCTCAAGATTTGTAATCTTGATTTTCTGGTTGTTAAGCTGATCGTGCTGCTCCCTCACGGCGTTCAGAAGGATGCCAATTGTTTTTTCTTGAGTTTCAATCACTTCCTGAGAAGAACAAATGTTATCATTGTAACTGTTCTAAAAAGCCCATTTAATTGGTTAAAAATATTGAAAGTATCAAATAAAATAGTACAAATCTAGTCTGAACTCAAAGAAAAGAGACATTAAGAGCTTACCTTGAGTGTTGTGATCTCATTAACGTGGTCGAGGGGAACCATGCTCTGCGACAGTCCCTGCATCTTCTCCTCAAGGTTGCCCACCTTGCTCTGCAGCTGTGCACGCTCCTGCAGGATACTGTTGATCTTAGAGTTGATTTCCAGCGACAGATTTTTGATCTCTTCATTGTTGGCTTTCAGGTAATTGGTAGTCTTCTTCAGCTCCGCCTCTTCCTCCTTGATCTCTGATGTGACCACTGAGAGTTGGTAGAAGGAGCGGTCAAAAATGTTCAGCTTCTGGAAGATGTCGTTGATCTGGCCTTTGGTCTTGTGCACAAACTCTCGTAAGCTCTGCCCCAGTTGAAGGAGGCCATTTGCCAGTAGGCGGACATCGTCCAGCAGGGCAAAGCGAGACTTGGCTTCGGGCGGCATTGTTGCAGTGGTGAAGACATCGGAGGGCAGGGTAGTGTACTTTTCCCTACTTGAGGATTCAAGAGGGGTGGCAGCAGTGCAACTGGCAAGCAGCAGCAGGTATAACAGCTTCATCTTGGCTCTCTTATCCAGTTCCAAACAGCAGAATCCTTTACGGCTCTTTGGTGTAGCCTGTCCTCTGCTATAAACTGACCTTGCTCTTTAACTGGTGTGAGAGCAGGCTGTCCTGTGTTATATACTGCCCTCCCACCAAAGGAGGGGGGATTAGCTGATCATTAAACCCAACTGTGTTTTAGTTTCCTACCTTCCCCCCAAATCCCTCAGTAGCCCTCCCTCTCCTGAACAAACAAATCACAGCAGTGAGCAGATGACATACAGTATACATCCCCCCTTTTTTACAGCCTATTTAACCCCAATCCCCTCTCCATGCCACGGCCGACCCCTTGTTCTCCATCTGTGGCGCAGAGCTTTAGCTGATCAGCAGAAAGCCAACAATGACCATCCCAGGTTTTCTGATGGATCGTCATCCTGATCGCTCCCAAACCTGGTAACGCCTCCCTGATTGATAGCGCAGCAAGCAATTAATGTTCCTGGATTTGATTAAGAATCCTGCTGAATCAGCCCCGCAACAGCATCCCTACCCCACCCACCCCCACGTATCTCAGCATGGGGGGGGGGTCTGTCACCTGGGTTGGGCTTCTGCGTGAATAATGCTGGCAGGGTTTCACAGTCTGTACTCATGGTTGTTGTTTTATTGGCCAGATTTTTTTTTCTTCCCATGCTTCGTGGCGTCTCTCAATGGTACATGTAAACAAAAGTGTCTCTGAGGAACTGGAGAAGTCTGAGACAAAAACAGTGCTGTTTCACATCCTTATTCATGTGTGTTTTGGGCTGAAGTATGTAGGCGGCCTTACACGGTTTTAAGGAATGACAGCGACGACTGTATAAACATTATTTTCATTTAACACTTGTTTTCAAAATGCAATTGGAATTATTTTAGTTTAATTTGTTGACTGTCAACCTGTCCTTTTTGTGCACCTCTTTTCAAGTGTCACACATCCAGCATCCCCATAATTTGTGACAAGTGAAACGCGCATCTGCATCACAGACATTTTTGTGCACTGATGTGTGCTGACATCTAGGACATGCAGAGCTTTATTTTAGAATCATCAAGACATAACAGCATTAAAAAACTCTTTGGTTCCCACGTTGTCTTATTGGCTGTGTTTCCAGCTGCAGTCTCTGCGGGGCCACCCCCCACAGACTTGATCCCGTCATTGTGGTTTCTCTGCTGATCCCAGGTTACGTTACATATCCTAATTTGATGCTTCCTCCCCTTTTAGTTGTGTACTAGTAACCAGTGCTTTACTTTTGGTTACAACCAAAGTACCATGGTGGATACAAAGGCCCCCAGTTAGTTTTAGTCATACAAGTTAATATCTATGAATCAGAGTCAGGTTTATCTTTATCCATTTTAAGATTGTTGTCTATGAGTGATTGGTTGACTGGGTTAAAGTACGGCATTTAGATTTGTTGTTGCCAGCCATATAAATTGAAATTTATTTGTGACAAGTTGATATTTCTGTCAAGGGCAGCATGTGCCTCTTATGTTGCCGCTCCTCCCGCTGTTATCACCTGGACAAGCCCCCTGTATTTACCAATAGGACTAAGTTTTAACTGGTTTGGTGGCCTTGATCTCACAACTGTCAGTTTGAAGGATCTGATGTAACTCTGCTTTAACTGGGTCAAACTATTCTGATTTTATTTTTTGCATGATGTCTTTAGGAGTCACTGGTATCCCAGTAAAATTTAACTGGTCAGAACGTGATGTGAAATCAAGACTTACGTGAAAAATGGACCCTGATAAATAAACTCAAATGGGTACATTTTGACATATCTGGTGTTATACTGATTGAGAATCTAATTGGAGTAGAAATAAAGATGGCATCTATAACTCATCATGTTTTCTGTGGTTCACTTTCAGGAATCTTCTGTACGTGTACCCGCAGAGTCTAAACTTCGCCAATCGCCAAGGATCTGCCCGCAACATCACAGTCAAAGTGCAATTTATGAACGGAGAGGACCCAAACAACGCACTGCCGGTAATATTTGGGAAGTCCAGCTGTGGAGATTTTGCCAGGGAAGCCTACACTTCTGTGGTCTATCATAACCGGTATGGTATTTATTTATTTATTTTTTATTATTTTTCATTCCCTGACCTCTCAGAAATGGTGTTTTAAAGGCAAAGTCTAAAAGGAATTGAAACATTCTTCACCGTTTGTGCGTAGTTGATTTTTGAAAAAGAACCTGATGCAGTTGTTTTCTAGTTGTATTTTTTTTTCTTTCGCCTAATCCGTCAAGTCAAATCAAGCAATCTTATACTACAAAATTGCCACCTCTTTTTTGCCAACAGATCCCCAGATTTTCACGATGAGGTCAAGATTAAACTTCCCGCCTCACTGTCGGATCACCACCACATTCTCTTCACTTTTTATCACGTCAGCTGCCAGCAAAAGCAGAATACGCCGTTGGAGACCCCTGTGGGATACACGGTAGGTAACGGCCACTGAAACAGCTGCTCACCGGGGAGGGGGGGGGCACGAGGCATTTTCATTTAGCATTTTAATCATTGCGCTGCTGCTGTACATCACTGGGGAAGTTTGAATGTACAATACATGTGACCTGATTCCATTTGCTGTATTCTGTGTCCTCTGTTTTGTGCAGTGGATCCCCATGCTGCAGAGCGGGCGCCTGAGAACAGGACACTTCTGCTTGCCTGTATCTCTGGAAAAACCCCCACAATCATATTCTGTGCTCTCACCTGATGTAAGATAATCAAATTCTTTGTCTGTTTTCAAATAAGTTGTGTGAAAAGATTTCTTTTTAAGATTTATTGTGGCCCAAGAAACAACCCAATATTAATTTAAACCAATATTAGATTAAGGTAAAATCAAATTTAACAGTATAGATTGTTTTTGGAAACATTGTGAGCTGGATTATTTGTTTTTTTTACAGATTTTATATTGTATGTTCAATTGCATCCATATAGATTCTTGTCAAATTCTGCAGCAATATAGCAAATGTAGAAATGTGATGGTTTATATACAAGCAAAGCTTAGGAGTTTGCTTTTGAGGCAAATACAGTATTAGGACACTCCTCTCAGTATGTAAACCATTTTGTCATTAACATCATTTCTGATTTTTGTTGCTCATTTTAATTGAGCCATGCATTTATGTTACGTCAGGTTCCTCTCCCGGGAATGAAGTGGGTGGACAACCATCGAGGGGTATTTAATGTGGAAGTGGTCACTGTTTCAGCCATTCACACTCAGGTAAGAAGGTTGTGTGCAGTAGTTTAAGTTCTGTTTGGGGGGAAAAGAGGTGATAAACATTAATTAATGCTACTCTGTAACAGCATATTTTCCTTGGAGCAACAAGTAACAAACAGTGTTTCAATTTTGGACGGTTGTTACTTCCTTGCACCAGGTCATTATTGGGCCAGACTTGCTTTGCCAGTAATTTACTGGGGCCTACTCCATCTCTGTATGGTCTGACTATGGGCTGCCTCTGGTCCCTAGGAGCCAAACTGAGATTAATGTGCCCATTAATCATTGTGCCCGGCACAGATAAAACTCACTGAACTCTCATGCGTTCTTGTACCAAAGTAAGTTTAGCCGTTTCAACATGATGAGCCAACTTTGTGAAAAGTAGAAACAAGCTTCCACTTCTATGACACCCTTTCTACTCTACATTCTTCTTATTTAACACAGTTTCATGACCAAGTAGTGCCACTTTCCTGATTAAATGCTGAGACCTAATCTCAAACACCGGGGTTCATATCTCATCTGTAAGGTCTAAGGACAGTACACACTTACATTTGTCATTGGATTTGTTGTGTAAAACAAATGCTAATTCTTTCTCTATACTCTTTATTGTATTTATGTATCTGTATTTTACAAGCAAATGTCATTTCTCCCCTCTTTTGTACCCTCCCACTCTCCAGGACCAGTACCTTGATAAGTTCTTTGCCTTGGTACACGCCCTGGACGAGCACATGTTCCCGGTCAGGATAGGAGACATGCGGATCATGGAAAACAACCTGGAGGCTGAGCTCAAATCCAGCATTGCAGCACTCAACTCTGCTCAGCTGGAGCCCGTGGTCCGATTTCTTCACCTTCTACTCGACAAGCTGGTGTTGCTGGTCGTGCGTCCGCCGGTCATCGCCGGGCAAATAGGTAATTCCTTCCATGATGCGCAACTGCAGCCTGGATGTTTTCCTTCAGTTCTATTCAGAGATGGACTGAGGTGTTTTATGTATTTTTATTGGATGCATGTGATTGATGTGACTTTGTATTTGTTGTATTTTTGTTTTTCACTGTCTGCTGATTATGCTTCCTCTTTGTATTCGTGATCAGTGAACCTGGGCCAGGCGTCGTTCGAGGTCATGGCAACCATTGCAAACCGTCTCTATAAATACCTGGACGCCAGCCAGGACATGCATGGCCGAAATGGCTTACTGTCCTCGTATATCCACTATGTGTTCCGCTTGCCCAGCACTGACCCCAACTCACACTCTCCAGGTATTTTCCTCAGATTTCTGAGCTGTACTCTTTTTTTTTTCTTCACTCTTTCCCTACTTTTCTGTTTTTCTACTTTTGCATTATTCTCGCTTGCCTCCACTGAATGTCTATTATAAACCTACCTGCCATATTTTTAATTTTTCCATTCATTTTTTTTTTTTTTTGCCATTTTCTTCATAACTTTGTGTTTTGTCTTCTGACTGCTCAACAAAGACACCAACTCATCTTTACAAGGTATATAAAGCCCAACACAGACAATTTTAAGTCTGTCCTCCCTTTAAATTAGAAAGACATTGCATTTTTTTGTATAGAACGTCATTTTAGACATTCCATGTCACTGTTCATGTAGTTAAAATCTTAATCTGCTGCCATTTTATTACTTTAGTTCCTCTGGCTTGTAGTAATTGCTTATTAGTGAGATACTGCCCTTTTCTTTTTACATCTCAGGTCCAGGAGGGTTGGGAGGTTCGGTTCATTATGCAACCATGGCCCGCTCAGCTGTTCGTCCAGCCAGCCTCAATCTGAACCGTTCCCGCAGCCTCAGCAACAGCAACCCGGACATCTCCGGAACACCCACGTCACCAGATGACGAGGTCCGCTCCATCATTGGCAGCAAGGTAAGATGATCATTGGCAACAGTTCTATATATAAATATATGTATATATATATATATATATATATATGCGTAACTGGAACTTTACATCATACTTTTAGTTCTAAAAGACATAAATACAAAATATGTCTGCTCCATGAAAAAGGTAAATCTTATTGTCAGTATTAAATATTTAGCAAGAATGCAATCAAACTGCTTCCTTTGATTTCAGATAGGTTTATCAGGTGACTGTGCTGAATCCCTGTGTACAGTGACAGTGTACATAGGACTATTTCAACATGTAGAATATATGTACACTGTGTAAACAAAGCCTGCACATCTTATCTCTCTATTTTAGCCCCAACCTGATGTCATCAGCAGACAGTCTGAATGATCAGGGTGTGCAGGTTGTGCAACTTGACTTTAAAAAAAGATTCAGTTTATTGCCACATCAGACAGTAGATGGCATTAACATCTGTCCAGTCATTTTCCTTTTAGAAACAAATGGGGGTTTTGTGGGGAATTTGGAGTCTCAGCTTCTTTTTATTTAATCAGAATGAGATATTACACACTAGGTCTTGTCTCGCATTTAATATGTTTCTTTCATTCAACCCAAGTAAGTGCCTGTTTATTGACTGAATGCAGCCCTTTTTTCCATGAATGTGTCCTTTCTTGCTAATACTGAACTAAACCTTTCTTCTCTTGTCTCTGAGGAAGGGGAACTTATTTCCTTTAGAGCAAAAGTCAGAGAGAACCTTTGTACTGCTCCTTTTGTGGTGATGTTTTCAATTTTTTTTTTTGACAGCTAACCATGTTTGGTTCTTGGGCATCTTTCAGCTGTCCTGGCCTCTGAACCTCTTTAACTTGTCAATATTCCTTCCCTCCTCCTTTCCCTGTGCTGCTCACTCATTCCCTTGCTTCCTGCCTGCCTTGTGTCCTTTGACCTTGGCACACCTAGGGCTTAGACCGCTCCAACTCGTGGGTGCACACCATGGGCTGTAAGAGTGCCCCCTGGGGATCCAGCCCTGGGTCCGCTCCAGAAACCATGCAGGTGGTTTTATGAATACCCCGTCCTCAACTTTGCCTCACTGCAAAACCAAATGACCCTTTTCACCTTGAACAGAGTATTGTTGTACTTGAAGTTTTGGTTTCTTTGTGTACTTTGTCAATGTTGGGCCATCATTTTCCCCCTTAAAGAGTACTTTAAGCAGGACATCATTGCATTAGTGCTGTCATAGTGATGCCTTTCTTTGACTGTATGTTAATATGAACATTGCTGTGGTTTATGAAGGCGAACCATTCAAATTAGTTTAAACCCATTTAGCACTTTACCTATGTAGTACGGAGACATAAAAGACCAAAACTTCAAAATATGACGATATTCTTGAAAACATAATCCTCTTATCATCTCATACATTGATCATACATGACACTACTGCTTTATGCCAGTCATCCCGCCTCACTGATTATACCAAACGCTAACCTTTTTCTCACTGTTTGCATTAAGACATATGGACTGAAAACATATATTGAGTGCCAGTTCATTAATTATTCTTTTTCAAAATTTTTTGATGAGAAAAAGTGCAGTGGTAAAACTAACCCCATCAGATCTTCGTCAGTAGTTTTTAGAAATAATCTAACTCATTGGTGTCTTCCTCCCTTCTCCCACCAAAACCTTCATTCTTCCATCGTTGAACTGATCGTCTCCCCTCTCAGCTAGTAAAGCTTGCATGATCTCGCATGTTGTGTTCCTGTCCTAATGCAACATCTGTCAGCTTCATCTGATGTTCTGCCATTCTCACTTTTATACATTAAATACTGTTTAGATTTAGAGCATAAAATAAATTCTATGTTATCACAAAATGACTCGTTCACACTGTTGACATATTACTTGGTATAACTTATGAACCATCATTTTATGTCCATGATTTTTCTTGGAGGGATACAAAATTGCGCAACTTTAAGCAAGACCTGGTGAAACTAATATAAAAACAGCATAGAATGTATTTACATGATTTTTAGCCGTTTTTTTATCCCTCCTGCCAGCTGTTTTAGATTGTATTTACAGCATTACACTGATATGTCCTGTGTCCACGTGTGTCTTCATCTGTGAAAATGTTAATTGTGCATTTGTGTGTTGTCCAGTAGACACATTCTGTGTGCTGGGGTATTAGGTGCAGCCCCACCCTCCCGTTGCTCTTCCACTAACCTTATTGTCACCGTTCCATTCATCCCACCCATAGGCCATGGAGCGCTGTGGCAATCGCATGTCTTCGCACACTGAGAGCGCCAGTTTCTTGCAAACATTAACAGGACGGTTGCCCACAAAAAAGGTAGAGCCACTTGCACCGGGGCAGGAGCCAAACCCTACCCACCTATTTGCTCACCTCCTCACCTGTCTTGTCTGGATGTGTTCCTCTGAATTGATCGATGTCGTATTTGGTGGTCGTGGAGTCTTGTTGAATGCTGAATGTCAGTGACCTGCCTCTTGTTGTTGACGTGTCAGGGGTTTTGATGCAGCACCACCGTTAGCACAGTCTGGCTACTTTTCATCCTACTCTGTGATGTCCTCTCAGACATCGAGGTCACATTTACTCTCCAGTCATCTGCCTCTACCTGAACTTCCCACGATACATTCTGTGAAGTGGAAGGTAGTTTGGTCAGTAAATGTATTAAACACTTGGAGCATTTAACCGCTGACCTGAAACATTATTTAAGAATCGTTATTAAAAGACTCGCTCAGTTCTAGTTCTGGTTCTCTAAAGAGCCAGTAGAATGAGCCAGACAGTGTTTGATGTTGGTTGCACACATGGTGCCATGTATTGATGAATACTGTAGTCTTCTTTCAACGCTAAAAGCCTTTTGGTGTAACTAACCCTTATTGTTTGGAACCTTGAATTTTGTCTAATCCATTTATTATTATTTCATGTCTTACCCCCCAGCATGTCTTGAGGTCTGTTTTATTCTAAGATGGGGTTTTATTCTCCTGGTCCCTCACAGTGTCTCCTTTTATTTTCCTGTCCTTGTCTGTCCTCCCTTCCCCCTCATTATTTTGTCCACGTGTTTCCGATTTAATCGTCTGTTTTAGCTGTTCCACGAAGAGCTGGCCCTGCAGTGGGTGGTGAGCAGTGGGAGCATCCGAGAAGGTGCCCTGCAGCAGGCCTGGTTTTTCTTTGAACTGATGGTGGGGAAACCTTCTTACATCTAAAAACAGCCCTAACTTTGATGGGCATTTGTAGCAGATGGTCCTTTTTTCCCTCCCTTACCACAGGTGAAGAGCATTATTCACCACCTGTACTTCACTGATCGCTTGGAGTCACCCAGGAAGAACCGTTTCCCCGAACGCTTCATGGATGACATCACAGCCCTGGTCAGCACCATTGCAGGTGACATCGTATCTCGTTTCCAGAAGGTGAGAAAACAGCAAGGTTCCCTCCACAATAAGTTATGACGTTGTTATAAACATAACTCATGTATTTTTGTTTACCAGGACCTGGAGCTGGTGGAGAGACTAAACACAAGCCTGGCGTTCTTCCTCAACGATTTGTTGTCGGTCATGGACAGAGGCTTCGTCTTCACCCTAATCAGAGCGTACTGGAAACAGGCAAGCGTATAGTGAGGTGTACCAAATCTTACAAATTCAATTTTTATAGGCAGAGATCAGGCAGCCAGATCATCAGTGTAGGCTTCATTGTCATTATCTGACATCACTGCACTTTAAGATTTGCTCTATTGAAGAGAACTGAAGAGTTCATTAACATTTTCAGATCTGAGTTCTCTATCAACTGTGATACTGTGATGCCCTTCTTGGTCCAGGCTGTAAAAATAAGACTTTCCATTTTATTTCCAGGTGTCGACAAAGCTTTATGCTCTGCAGAACCCAACCTTGGAGTCTCTGAGGCTGGACTTTCTGCGCATCATTTGTAGCCATGAACATTATGTTACACTCAACCTGCCTTGCTGTCTGCTCACCCCACCCGCCTCACCTTCACCCTCTGTGTCTTCAGCAACCTCACAGGTCAGACTTGTGATAGATACTTGTAGACTTGTGGAAGTGACTCATATTTTAGTCGAGTGTGATGATTAAGAATAACAATTTAATTGTCGGTAAGAGATTTTGTGGAATAAATTTTCCAGCAGTTAGTATAGTCGCATCATGTTCCGTCTAAACGTGTTGATGTTCCTCTTCTGTCCTCAGAGTTCTGGTTTCTCCACACATGTCCAGGACCAAAAGATAGCCAATATGTTTGAGCTGTCTGCCCCCTTCAGGGAACAGCACTTTCTGGCTGGACTGGTGCTGTCTGAACTGTCTGTAATATTGGACCCTGAAAATGAAGGGTCGGTACCCAAATTTCTTCTACGAAAATGGATTTAAAAGGCAGTCTATGTTTATTTCTGTCTGTCTTCTTGTCATTATAGGATGTTTGGCCTCCATAAAAAAGTGGTCAGCGTCGTTCACAACCTCCTGTCCAGCCATGACTCTGACCCACGCTATGCTGACCCTGAGGTGAAGGCCAGGGTCGCCATGCTTTACCTGCCCCTCATTGGCATCGTCATGGAAACGCTACCACAACTCTATGACTTTTCAGGTAAATATTATGGGCTCCTGTAAACATTGTTGTTCTTTCTTATTGAGTGAAAATATCTCTCTCTGTGACTCGCTAGAGTCCCATAACCAGTGGGGGCGGCCAGGCTGTCCGCAGGGTGCAGCAGTGGGCTGCAGTGGTGAAGACGCTGAAGGTGAGGCTAACAGCCTAATCAGCCAGACTGTTGCCATGGCAATAGCGGGAACCGCCACCGCTTCCCCTATATCTCGACCGAGTAGCTTCTTGCTGAACTCGCAGGTAATTCTTGTAGTTAGTGGAGTTGCGTTTAAATTAGAAAACACACAAGGAGCCAGGTTCGTAGACGTTTCTCTCATTTCGTGGTCGTTTGCTCCCCCGCCAACGTCCAGGCGAGTCGTCAACACGGTAGCTTCACGGCCGAGTCAAGTCGCAGTCTTCTCATCTGTCTGCTGTGGGTACTGAAGAATGCTGATGAGATGGTGTTACAGAAATGGTTCACAGATTTGTCTGTGTCACAGTTGAACCGCCTGCTGGATCTCCTCTTCCTCTGTGTCTCTTGCTTTGAGTACAAGGTAGAACCGCCGTTTCTTGTGTCGACGCTCTTGTGCTAACTCGTGCACTTAGCAACAGTAGCTTCTGTGCTGATATGCTTTGGCTATTAAATGTGCTGATAAAATACCAGCAACTTCCTGCTTTCCATAAACATGCCTTTACTCATGTGTGTTTCAAGCACACATGCAGTGCAGTCAGTTTTCTTTTTGGGCTTCCATTTCTTTTGCCTCTACTAACCTGTATTTTCTGGCTGAGTGCTGTGATGTAAATAACTTTCCCACTGTGCTCTTTGTCATTTCACCCTCTGCCTCTTGGATACAAGGCCCATGTTGTGTTCACCATGCAGGGAAAGAAGGCGTTCGAAAGAATGAACAGCTTAACTTTTAAGAAGTCCAAAGACATGAAGGCCAAGCTGGAGGAGGCCATACTGGGCAGCATCGGGGCCAGACAGGAGATGGTGCGACGCAGCAGAGGGCAGCTAGGTGGGGGCACTAGTCCAACAGCATGTACATTTTTAAAATATAGAGATATTTTTTATTGGGGGCGGGGATTACAGAAATTCCAAAGCAATTCCTCAAAATGACCTTTTGAGTAAGGTACAGCAGATGCTGTTGTAACCATTTAGCTTCCAGAAGTCATATTTTACCCTCATTACCACCCTCATAAAAAGTAAATAATCCCTTTGCACCATTTAGAACGGAGTCCATCTGGCAGTGCCTTCGGCAGTCAGGAGAATCTACGCTGGAGAAAGGACATGACCCACTGGAGGCAAAATAATGAAAAGATGGACAAGTATGCACATTCTGTTTCACTTTTAATGGTTTATTAAATGTCACAGAACAACCTAAAAAAAGCTCCTCTTTTTCTGTTCTGGGCTCTATTTTTGTTGTACACCCGCACATAAATATGATTGCGTATGTCTTACACCGCAAATGCTGCTATACTGCACATTTAAATGCTGTTTTGAACGTACTTCACCTCATTTCTAAAAGCAGCAAAGAAAATTATGCACAATTCATGATGCCTAAATAGCAGAATGTGCTCATTTTATAATCCCCTGACTCACTTGTACAGTTGAAAAAAACTGAAAATAGAATTTCACATGGTGATTTGTTTTTCAAGGATCTGTTTGAATAAATAAATGAATAAATTTGATACTAATATCACATCTGAGTAAGGACCAAAAAAAGATTCCAAATTTAAACGTTCCATTGTTCATCAGAGCACATCATCATTATCCGTCTGAATCATCTGCTCATAAATGCTAATCATCTCCCTGCCAGTTTGCTTTCATCATTCATTTTCATCATTGTTTCACTGGATTTATGTAACCGCAAAAAAAATTCCAGCTTATTCATTCATTTATTTAGACTGATTTATGCGTTGCAGTGATAAAATCAAAGATCGCTGTTTCTCATCGCCTTAAACAGTTTGTCATTTTTTAAACTTGAGCTCCACTCTTTGTTTTCTGTTAACTTCTGTGTTCTCTCACGTTGCTGTGTTTATATAGGGGTCACAGATCAGTCAGGTACTGTATGGTCCCCATTTGATTTGTGCTCCGTTTGAATTTCCCCCTGTCTCCGGTTCTCGTTTATGGTGTATTCACATGCTTGTGAGCATTTTGGCATTTTTATCAGGTTTCTCTGTGATTAACATCATAAATCTCAAGTTTCAGAACATGCAGGATTTCCCAACGAACTTTGGTGACCAGTGTTAATTATTCCAGGGTCTGACGCGCCCACTTCAGGAGTCATTTCCTCCCTAGTTTAGTTCCATAAGCTCATATATGCACATGAATGCACTGACAGAGGCCCTCTGCTCCTGGTCCCCCCCCATCCAGCTCCCGAACCCTTCCCATCCCATCCCTCCTGTCTTGGTAACACTGCCTGATTGGGGCTTGGTAGTGGTTGCAGTGGGTCTGCTCTGCTTTTTAACCAGTTTGCTTCTTGTTTGGGGTTTTTCATATAAAATAACACAACATAAATGCTCTTTTTGTCCTAATGTGTGAAATATGTGATATATTTGTAAGTTTCTATGTCAAACAACCTTTGATAATTCTGTAGCTGTTTACCTTTTATAACTCCGAGCTTCCAACCCCTCTGCTGAAGAAAGGATATATTAAAAATGATTGTTTTTAAAAAAGACAAGTTTGATTAAGCCTTCTGTCACTTTCATTGTAGGACCAGAGCAGAGCTGGAACATGAAGCCCTCATCGATGGAAATCTTGCAACTGAGGCCAACCTGATTATCCTGGACACCTTAGAGATTGTTGTGCAGGTTTGTGAAGAGGAATAAATGCAACATATAAAGACACATCGCTCTTTAAATCTGTGATCTGATACAAAGTGGGTTTTTTTCTTTCTTTTTATTGCAGACGGTGTCTGTGACGGAGTCGAAGGAGAGCGTCCTCGGTGGCGTCCTGAAGGTGCTGCTCCACAGCATGGCCTGCAACCAGAGCGCCCTCTACCTCCAGCACTGCTTTGCCACCCAGAGGGCACTGGTATCGAAGGTGAGGGTGGCCTTGGATCAAATGTGAACCATTTCCTCAGTGTTCTGGCGTTTATCTAGGCATGTGGGGTTGACTTCTCTCTGCTTTTGCAGTTTCCTGAGCTGCTGTTTGAGGAGGAGACCGAGCAGTGTGCTGACCTGTGCCTGAGGCTGTTGAGGAGCTGCAGCAGCAGCATCAGCATCATCAGAGCCCACGCCAGCGCGTCGCTCTACCTGCTCATGAGGCAAAACTTTGAGATCGGCAACGTAAGTATCACACCTGAAAGGCCAAGCGCTGCCTCCTCGTTGATCAGCCACATCCAGCACTTTGTCGTCTGTGACTTTTTGTCGTTTTTAGAACTTTGCAAGAGTGAAGATGCAGGTGACCATGTCGCTTTCATCCCTGGTGGGGACGTCTCAAAATTTTAACGAGGAGTTCTTACGTCGCTCCCTGAAGACCATCCTCACCTACGCAGAAGAAGACTTGGAGCTGAGAGAGACCACATTCCCAGACCAGGTACAGATTTATGGTCCGACTGCCGGCTGGTCGTCCATCACGCTGTTAGAATACTGCTGACTGGCTGACACACGGTCGATCCATTTGTGCTCCATCACCAGGTTCAGGACCTGGTCTTTAATCTACACATGATCCTGTCTGACACCGTCAAGATGAAGGAGCACCAGGAAGACCCCGAAATGCTAATAGATCTGATGTACAGGTACAAAATCCATGCAGATTTCATCAAACACCTTTAGCTCTGATCTAAAATCTGATCGTCTTTATAAACGGCGCCTGTTTTTCCTTCGGTAGGATTGCTAAGGGTTACCAGACGTCACCTGACCTGCGCCTGACGTGGCTCCAGAACATGGCTGGTAAACACTCGGAGAGGAACAACCACGCCGAGGCGGCTCAGTGTCTGGTTCACAGCGCCGCTCTGGTTGCAGAATACCTGAGCATGCTCGAGGACCGCAAGTATCTGCCCGTGGGCTGCGTCACCTTCCAGGTGAGGAGAGAAGTGCCCTCGCCTATGAGCATGACGGAGTGGACCCATTTGTACTGTCTGTGTGTGTGTGTGTGTGCAGCATATTTCCTCCAACGTGCTGGAGGAATCCGCCGTCTCTGATGATGTGGTGTCACCAGACGAGGAGGGCATATGCTCAGGGAAATACTTCACGGAGATCGGCCTTGTGGGCCTCCTGGAGCAGGCGGCTGCTTCCTTCTCTATGGTGAGACCTGGTGGTAAAGGAAATCCAGCATCTTTTTGGGCTAATTTGAGGCAACCGCTTTAGTGTTTGTTGGTTTTCCTCGATCTCCTCTCCAGGCGGGCATGTACGAGGCCGTAAATGAAGTGTACAAGGTCCTCATCCCTATCCACGAAGCCAACAGGGACGCCAAGAAGCTAGCCACCATTCATGGTAAACTACAGGAAGCATTCAGCAAAATCGTACATCAGGTAAACGCGCTGCTCACCAGGTCACCTCATCACACTCGGAGCTCGTCCGCCAACGCTGAATGTACAAGATCAATGTGTGTTTTGCATTTTCCCATATTTTTGGTGCACTGTTGATGGTTTATGATCAACAAGAGACCTTTGTTGTGCTGCAAGAACCTTCTGGTTTGTTTTAACTATGAGATTCCTCTGAGGCTTCCCTCACCCCCCTGGATTGAGTAGCAGTAAAAGCAACATTGGAAAAAAGCCCCCCCCCTCAAATGTTTGGCAGCTTTGCATGACATTGGTATTCTTCATTTTACTTCTGGTGTATTTATTTAAGCTCGCATGCTTATTTATTGCAGAGTGTGTTGAGGCCTGAGATGTGGGGAGGGAGTGTTGTTTTTTAAAGTGACATTTGAGGTGAAGCTGCCGTGTGGGAAAGGTTCCAGTCGTCCGGTGAGCAGAGCAACAGTCCTCACAAACACTCCGTGCTGACCAAGGAAGTGCCTTTGGTTTGTGTTGTAGAGTTCTGTTGCGCTGTTCACCGCATTCACCAGAAATCGGGATTATCTTCAGTTTCCTTGCTGTAAAACAACAGTGTGCATGTAGATGCCACACTGTCCGGGTGCGTGTGTGTGTGTGTCTGTTGTGGTTCACTTGTCCTGTATTCTCTTTGTCACACAGAGTACTGGCTGGGAGGTAGGTGGCTGAACAGTTCCTTGGCCCTGCTCGTCTATCTGTCGTTTTTATTTACCCTCATCTTTTGATGTGCTAGCATCCAGGCGCTCTCTTTGCTTTGTGACACACATCCAAACAGTTAACATCTGCAGACAATGCACAGCTGTCTGCCCCTCCCCCCCCCCCCCCGCCCGGGGACACTCACTGCGAACGCGGCAACATCACCATCTTCCCCTCTCACCCCCCCCTTCCTTTCATAACGCTCCACGGGAGCTTGTTTCTGTAGCGTGACGGCGTCTGCAGGCTGTGCATGGGAGCCACAGTGTGTGGCGCTAACGGCAGACGTCTCGTGCATCACGTGCACAGCACAAACGTCCCCGTTCTCCTTGTCTGTCCGTCCGTCCGTCCGCCGGGCAAAGCGCCCTCGCTGGCGGACCGACCGTCACTTTTCATCACCCATGTTCACCCACAGGGCTCGATTTCAGCACCTTGTTTTCATTTGAAGAGCAGCTTTGATTCTCGGACAGTTTCTAAACGAGCTGTCGCAGACGCTCAGCGGGTCCAGGCTCAAACCAAATTCCCATTTTGATTCCTTTTCGTTTCACTCAGTAATCTGGGGATTACTTGATTTATTGGTATTAACTCCATCCTACCTGTTGTTTTTAACTAAATCGACCCCTGTTTGTTTTCACCCATTTTGGTCTTTTTTAACCGTATTAACATCAGTTTTCATGGTTTGTTGCATGAACCTGATCTTTTGGAAATGCACTGAAAGTGCATGTTGCTTTTGATGGTTGTGGAGTTTGGGTTTTTTTGCCATCTTATCTTTGCATGCCCTCCACAACCAGTTCCTGTTGGATCTCTTTTAGCTTTTATGTGTTGGTTTGTGTTTTTTTGATATTCTGGAGAGGAAGAATCCTCATTAAATTTGTTCTGTTTTCTCCTTTTTGATTTCCCTGGTTGCCGACCCTTCCTCCCCACTTTACTTAATTGTGTCTTGTGGTAAGTTCCGAGTTTTCAGGGCCTCTTTTAGTTTTCCATTTATTTGTTATAATTTTTTAAAGATCGCCTTCAACCTGAAATCAGAAGATCCTAACCGCTGCTTCTCTCTGGCTCCTATTTCTTCACATTTTTTAAAAATAAAACAGTGTAATGTAGTGATCTTGGTGCTCTGGCTGGGATCTAAAGTTTATTTTATTGGTTTCTGAGTGTGGTTGTGCTCACAGAGGTCTTTGGAGAGTTTTTATCCTTTCAATTTTTAGGAATGATTTGCTTTAGAAACAGAATGAAGAGGCGGTAAAATCCTGTATGGAATAATGAGTGAGCATAATAAGGTGGCATTGTCTTTTGTAGTGGAACAAATTCTAAAATAATAAATAGCCTCTTGTAATTGATGCGATAGCACGGACATTATGATTCCAGACTAATTTTGAGTTATTGGTTGATACTTTCATTTCAAAGTCAACCCCTATAAATTAGGAATTTGTAGACTCGAATATTTGGATGACTTTGATGATAACTGTGTGTAAGTCTATAAGATTAAACCTGTTGTGCTGAGGAGTTCACTGGTGACCAATGTTTGGTCAGATGATCACCAATGAATCCGGGGCGTAACAGGTTTCTTCTTTATTGGAGCACTTTCACCTGGAATATAATTCACCCCGTTTCTCTCCTGCTCGCAGGACGGAAAGAGGATGTTTGGTACGTACTTTAGAGTCGGCTTTTACGGCTCAAAATTTGGCGACCTGGACGAGCAGGAGTTTGTGTACAAGGAGCCGGCCATCACCAAGCTGGCAGAGATCTCTCACAGGCTGGAGGTGAACGCACGATGATCCGGAATTTTTGCGCTTGGACTTTTCCCAATTTAATGCGGCTCTCTCCCGTCTTTGCAGGGTTTTTATGGGGAGCGCTTTGGAGAGGACCAGGTGGAGGTCATCAAGGACTCAAACCCAGTGGACAAGTGCAAGCTGGACCCAAACAAGGTGGGTCGTAGGCGAAGCGGTCCCGCTCTGCCGCTCAGCACAGGGGGCTCACGAACCGTCCCGTTCCGCAGGCCTTCGTCCAGATCACGTACGTGGAGCCGTACTTCGACACCTACGAAATGAAGGACCGCATCACTTACTTCGACAAGAACTACAACCTCCGGCGCTTCGTCTACTGCACCCCCTTCACGCTGGACGGGCGGGCGCACGGGGACCTGCACGAGCAGTACAAGCGCAAGACCATCCTCACCACGTCCCACGCCTTCCCGTACATCAAGACGCGCATCAACATCATCCACAAGGAGGAGGTGCCGTCCCACCCAAGCCGCAGTGTTCACTCGCTAAAGCTGCCCACTAAAAAAGTCCCCCCCCCCCAGATTATCTCCACGCCCATCGAGGTGGCCATAGAGGACATGCAGAAGAAGACTCAGGAGCTGGCCTTCGCCACGCACCAGGACCCGGCCGACGCCAAGATGCTGCAGATGGTCCTGCAGGGATCGGTGGGAACCACCGTCAACCAGGTGAAGGGGGGGGGAGAATAGCTGGGAATATTGACTGGAATAAAGCAGAGTGTTAAAGCTGCTCCCTGCTCTTCAGGGTCCTTTGGAAGTGGCTCAGGTCTTCCTGTCGGAGATTCCCAGCGATCCGAAGCTGTACAGGCACCACAACAAGCTACGGCTCTGCTTCAAAGACTTCACCAAAAGGTACTGCGGGTCATTTAAACCGCCGTTATGGTATGAGGCTCTGCGTTAGTTCACCGTGGGCACCTGCTCGACAGGTGTGAGGACGCCCTGCGTAAGAACAAGAGCCTGATCGGGCCGGACCAGAAGGAGTACCAGAGGGAGCTGGAGAGGAACTACCACCGCCTGAAGGAGGCGCTGCAGCCCCTCATCAACAGGAAGATCCCTCAGCTTTATAAACCTGTGCTGCAGGTCAACTCGCACAGGTAGGAAGAGGCAGCTGGGGGGGGCGTGGCTTCAGGTCAGGCTCGCATATTAATTTCTGCTCGTTTTCATTTTTTCTGTTGGGCAAAAAAAAAAAAAAAACATCCCGCAGCAAACGGACAGCTTGACAAGGTAGTTTGGGACTGGTCTCTGTCCTCTGTTGTGTATTAAAGAGGACGTCCGCCCAGAAAAGGAACTTTATCTATTCAGTGTTGATGGGGGGGGGAGACGCCAGGCTGCAGAACCTCCCTCAACATGTGGAATAGAGGGAACTTTCATTTTTGGACGGACTGTCCCTTTAATACGTGCGGTTCCCACTGATCTACAATCCTGTAACCAATCAGACCTGTAGAATTAAGATCATTCCGAGATTTCCAAAAGAAACCAGTGAGGTTGTTTCCACCGGGATCACACTGGGAACCCCGCATTCGTCCTCGGCGTCTCGTCTCATTATGCTCAAAGGTTTTAACGGAGGTGGAAGTTCAGGCGGCAGACGAGCAGCAGAACGCCACTTCCTGTGTGAGTGAATCCCGTCTTTGTTCTTCTCTTTTCCAGAGATTCCTTCAGCAGGTTGAGTCTCCGTAAGCTCGACATCTGAGGAAGAATGGAGGCGCGAGCACACACAGCAGAAACTGCAATATTAATTTATTATGGGGTGTAAATAGAGGAGTCCCGCCAGGTCGGTACGTCATTCCAGTGTCTTAATTTGTTTACAGACGAGCTGTTACAGTCGGAGAAGAACAAGTCAGACCAGGCGACACCTTGGCCTTTGGACCGAGACTTCCTTTTATGTCCCGGGAGAAAAAGTCCTAGTATTTTATCCCTATGCAACCTTCGAAACGAAGCCAATTAAGAATGTCGGACGCAACAAAACGAGCCAATGAAGAGAGAGAACGCTCTGAGAGCCCTTTTAGTTCCAGTGCCAAATGATTGTCTCAAAGCAGGAACGGTCCAATTCCAAAGGTCAAGGTGTCCCTTTTTGATAATGTATTATTACGTGTCCAAATAATCTGTATTCAATTTCATGTGTGCACTTTTTTATTACGTAGCAACGCATTTTACAACCCAAACATGTACGAGGGGGAAAAAAAAGGTACCGTTATTTATCGTGATGCTTTTATTATTTCTAGCTTGAAAGATTGTTCTGACGTTGGGAACATCCTTGTATAATTTTCTGTAGTTTTGTTTAAATATTTTACTAAATAAATATTTTAATGTTGCGTTGGGGTACGCTCGGAATCTGGCGTGTTGTGTTCGGGTGGGGGGAGAAAGGTGGAAAAAGACGAGTGAAGGTAAAAACTTTATTGTGCATAGCGTGGAGCTCATGACGGAGCGGCCGTGGCCAGAAAACCAGCCGGAATCCTTTAAATCCCAGGTTAAAAAAACCAGCTAAATCTATAATACCAGCCCAACGGGCTCTGCAGAACTTTGGATCACTGCTACATATTCGTATCGAGCGTCGGGGGGAAAAAAATCCCTGATTTTCAGTTTTATGATCCGAATCGTTGGAATATATTTATATACACAAAGCTTATGTACAGAAACGGGTCTGGGACCCAGTCAGCAGCCCGGGTGCCCCGAAGGAGAACAGCTGGGGAGGATGGATGGATTCCTGGGGGTGAGCTTATTTTTGTGATGGGAACGGGCCGAGCGGAGTCGGACTGATGGATGGATGGATGGATGGATGGATGGATGGTCGGTTGGTTTCCCCAGAGTGACTCCACCTGCTGATGCCAACGTTGAGCCCTGAGATGGATACTGACGACTGATGTTGCACATCTGCAGCTAGCTTATACACCATAAGGACGTGGCACCAGGGCAGGAAGGGTCAGCCACTGGCACCTTTAACCCGTTGGTTCAGTGCTCAGTATTAAACCTGCTGTTAAAAGCCTGTTCATATAGGGAGAGGGGAGGAGGGGGGGGCATTAGGAGAGATAATTCAAATATACAGCTTGGATGAAAATCACCTTTTCAAAATGTTCTGCGTTGGGAACTAGAAAACGTCAACGGTTCAAACTTTATCTGCATAGCATAAATTCCAGCCTCCGGCGTTACTAGAAGGGAAAACCAGTGCAGTCGATGGGATGCAGGGAAAGGAACCCTGGGGGGGGAGGGGGGGGCTGTGTCCTGAATGTTTGGGGAAATTCAACAGACTTTGGCGTTCATTGATACCAACGTGTCTGGAAATGCAGCCCGTCCGCTCATCCAAGTGAATTTCCCAGAAAAACGTTCCAGATTTTTCATTCCAAAAGTGCTTTTCCCCAAATGGTAAAAAAGAACCACGTTCACTCAGTAACCACGAGAGGAGGAGGCATTAAAGATTATCAAATGTTCAAAAATGATCCCCCCAGAAAAAAGAAATTCATCCCTGGCATGTAAAAAAATAAAAAAGCCCAGATCCTGGCTGGGGGAGGGGGGGGTCAGTATTTCCGGCCCTGTGCGGCGGCCCCGGCGGCAGCTGTGCTGGGCGCCGGCTCGGCCACGCGTCTGTAGAACAGCAGGTACGGCGTGGACGAGGAGCAGGTCTCGGGGGAGCAGGCTCTCAGGAAGTCCTCCTCCTGGAACAGGCGCACCTCGCAGTCGTCGAACAGCAGCCACTTGCCTTCGTACTGGAGGAGGTGGTCCAGCGCCCGCTGCTCCGTGGCCCCCGCTGGGCCACAGCTGCTGGCGGGGGCCTCCTCTCCCACCCCGGGCTCTTTCTTCAGTCCCGCTTCAGGGTTTTGGCTCAGGCTGATGGTTTTCCTCCGTTTGGGGCCCTCGGCGCTGGCCGCTTTCTCCGGGTGCGCGTTGCTGGTTCCCAGTTGATAACTGGACAAACTCCTCTGGCCTCCCAGGAGTCCCACCCCCCCCTCGGACAGCTTCTTGCCTCCCGTTTTCCCACCGGCCAAACTCAAGCCTCTCCTGTTCAGGTTAAACGACACCTCTCCGTCGTCGTAGCTCGGGAGCTCGTCTTTCTTGGCGGGCGCGGGCTTGCTCTCCTCCTCCTCCTCCTCGGACTCCGGGCCGTCCGCTGGCCTCAGCTTGACGTCGCTCAGGTCGCTCATGCGGACGTAGGCGGTGTAGTGGCCGCTGCCGATGGTGACGCCGCTGTGCATGATGACGGCAAAGAGGCGGTAGTGCTGCCCCTGTGCGGCCGAGGGCTGCGTGCACCACTCCTCCAGGGACAGGCTCAGCGGGGTCTGCAAGGGGGTGTTCACCTTGGACAGCCCAGCGTAGGGGTCCAACCTGAGACAGAAACAGACGGGTACGTTACTGGGAGGTGGGGCGGACGTAAAACATGTGAGCTGAAGACGTTTGTCCACATTAAAACCTGAATCCTACACATCCCATCAGGTTTGAGGGACATTCCGTCCCTTTGAAGTCCACTCACTCTAAGCTGTTGGCGGAGAAGCGTTTGAGGTGGATGGTGATGACTTCAGGAGTTTTGTCAAACAGGAGACTCCTCTCCGCTTCTGTGTAATGACGGCAGGTCTCGCAGAAGTATTTGTCCTCCCCGACGATGCGCTCCGCGGAGGCAAACTGCCCGATGGCCCAGGTCAGGGTCTTCAGCTCTGGCTTTGGATCCGGGGACACTGAAGAGGAGAGAGAGTTGCTGATGGGGCATTCGTCAACAGACAGGAACAGTTCTAGGATTCTAAAGCTCATTAAACACAACGGTTGACAGGTTTAACGAGGGTCCACACCAGAGTTTGTGAGTTTTGGAAGCCAATCTTATTCTAAATGAATAAAATGCAGCCCCACCTGAAGAGAAGTCCCCCGGGCTGCTGGGCGAGTCGTCCAGCACCGGGACGCTGATGTCCTGAAAGTCTTCTCTCCTCTCTGTGAAGCTCTCACACTCCAGGCAGCGAGTCCTGAGAACCAGCTGACCCTGGAACAAGGTCTCCATCAGATCCAGGCCGTCTGCGTTGGGGAGGAAACAGAACAGAGGAGCCGATCATCATCACGCGTTGTAAACAAAGTGATGTCAAAATAAACACCTCTATATATTACACCTCTGTCCATTTATGTTAGGAGTGCAAAACTAGTAATGATAAAGGGCCGCACCCTGACATCTGCCGGCGCTCTTGAGTGCGGCCATGTTCTGAGGAGGTCTCTCTTCACTGGCCTCCTCACTTGACCTCTGACCCTCGCCCAGCCCGTTTTCCTGCTCTGGTTTGTTTGGGAGCTTCACAGTGGTGCAGCTGATCTTCCCCAGGCGGCGGAACTTGGAGAAGATGCTGGGTTGTTTCCCAGAAGGCCTCAGCCAGCTCAGTTTGGTTTTCTTCTTTCGTTTGGAGGTTTTGTCGCCTTTTGCCTCGCCGTCACTCTCCGCTTCTTCCTCCTTATGGAGCTTCTTCGTCCCAGCATCCTCCGCCTCTCGTGTGCTCACCATCACGTCGCTGGACGACCGTCTTTTGGACCGAGTGACAGGCTTGTTCCTTACTTCTTCCTCTGCCTCAGATTTCTTCGCGTCCACAGATTTTGGCTTCTTTTTGGCGTTTCCCACCTCTGTGTCGCTCTTTCTCTTGCTGCCCACTTGGTTCTCATCTTCTGTGGAACTCTTGGGTTCTGCTACTGTGTTTTCATCCTCATGTTTCACCTCAGTTGCTGCCTTGTCCCTATTCAACCCCTGCTCTTTCCTGATGGTATCACAAGCCTCTTGGATGTATCCCAGGATGCACTGCAGCACCTCCTGGGCATCGTGCTGGAGATAACCTTCATACATGGGGTTTAGTTGTCTGCAACACACACACCTTCAGCAATTAGTTGGGTCAGAAAAACATGGAAATGCATCATATTTATAAAGCGAAATAACCGTGCTGACTTGTGTACATCGTGTTATTCCACTTGAGTTTCCCACCAATAAATGAAACATGAGCACATTGTCACCTGAGCGTGTGGAGGATCTTCCGAGGAGGAGTGGCGAGTTCGTCCCCGAAGCTGTCGGGGTTCAGCAGGAAACCAGACTGGAGCTGCTCGATGGAGATAATCAAGCTGTTGAAGCTCGCCAGGAGCTCCACCTGCGGTGGCAAATCCTCCGTGACCTCTGCCGTCTGGGAGAAGGACGCACAAACCAATGACTGAAATGTATTGGTCATCTGATAATCAGTTAAACCAAACCACAGCTAAAGTCAGGACACGGTAACATGAGCAGCGACGACACCAGGAAAGCAATAACCTGTTCATTTTTCTCCTCTTCTTTCTGAGACTTTGCTTTCCTTTTGGACAGTTTATGCAGTTTCTTCACGCCGTCTCTGAGCCCTGGGCAGTAGTAGAGCACCTGCAACAGCGGTGGATGTCAGTCATTAGTCACGATTCCAAATAAACCTCTACAACCAACAGCCACAAACGCTGTTTCAACAGGTGGCTAAATACAACCCGCCACCCACCTGTAAGACACTGTTCAAGTAGCAGGTGTTGCCGAGGTTGTTGAGGCCCACGAATGGAACCAGGGTCTCCCTCTTTTCTGATGGCAGCAGAAAGCCAGGCGAGGCTGGACATGGAGACGGGCCCGGGACCACCTGGTCACAGGGGCTGGACCGGGAAGAACAGTCATTTTCAACTGTAATCACGCTTGGTAATCATTCAGTTGTGTCTAAAATGTATTTCTGTATAAATAATGACAGAGGCTGATATTTCTAACTATCCAGGACGACCAATAAGGCAGTAACACAGACCCACCTGGGCTCGGGCTCCAGTGAGTCAAACGCTTTCGGCTCATCTGCTTGGGATTCGGAGAAATCTAGAGCCCGTTTGGTTTCTTTCCTCTGGAGGAACTTGAGAGAGAGTTTATTCCGTCTAACGGGGCTCCCCAAAGCCGCCACCACATTTTCACCTTGCAGGCCGGGCATCTCTGATCAGCGGGGCTGTTCTACACGGATGCAAGAGCGCCACCCACTGGAAAGACATGGAAATACAGCTCTGACTCACATTCTGCGCTGTTCAGTAGAAACGAAAGTACACCAAGATCATCCTGGCATTTTGCCCAGCTACGACCAAAGGATGTGGCTAAATTACATTCAAACAACCCCGTTTGATTCATTCCTGCTCGATAAACTACTACACACCGCATTATATAACGTTTACGTTAGCACGCTAAAGGCTAACTTACTAGTGCTTTTCTTGCTTTCTTAGACTCCGTGCAAATTAAAAAAAACAATCAAATCTCACCACAGAAAGTACCATCTAAACCAGAGGAATGGTTACACAGTGTTACTCTTTACCATATAGAAAACATTAAACCGGTGTTGCCAGTATTTCGCAGACAACAGCGACAAAACTGGGTCAAAACGGTGCAGTGAAAAAGTGGGAGGAGAAAACAGGGAGCACGCCGTTAGTGAAAACGCACTTAACCAAAATAAAGATTCTTAGACATTTAACGGCGTGTGAGGCGTAGTAGACTTACCCGGGAGACTCATTCCAACTGTAAAATGATTTTCACACTATCCTTCCCAACAGTATCTGGCGACTTGGCGCAGCAGAAGTTGGCGGTTTTTCCTGCTTGAAGGCCCATTGACTGGCGACATCGCCTGTTAAACATCGTCAAAACATCAACAGATCCAATAAAACTGCTCAAACTGCAAAGACCCTTGTGCATCATAGTAGATTTATAAATTTAAGTGAAAACAATAAGAGTAATTTTATTCTTATAAAATAATTTAATCTGAAAGATTAATATTTTTAAATATCAGGCATATCCAAGGACGGTCTTGCGTTTTAGGCCCAATAGCCCAGTGAGTGGAGCCATTTTTGTAGTTCTTTAAACTAATACGTGAAGTCACGTCTGCAACGGATTGCCCCCATTAATTTCCTGTAGCAAATCCTGGAATTCTTTTTTTTACTTTTATTTTTTTTACCTCAGACCCCACTGATAATATTGCCATTAAATGTGTGTTGTTCCTGTGTGTGTTTATGTTCCTTACAACGTACACAAATTAAATGCCACTGTCACTGCCACTGTTGCTTGTTGGGGGTCAGGCCCTGGGATTCTGTAAAGCGCCTAGAAACAATTTTGATTGTAACAGACGCTACATACATAACGATTGATTGATTGATTGATTCAACTCCAGTTTCTCTCAGATCAAACACCAAATCAACAACATTCAACTATACAGACAATGCATACAATCATATGCGGTCTGTTTCTAAAATACACTGCCAGAAAGAAGCTATTAATACTACATTGATATTGCATACATTTGCTGGTGTAATATTCGCATTTACAATTTTCGGCGATTAAAACACCCTAAAATTGTGCAGAGAAATATTCAGTCAATCAGACATTTAATTCAAGTTCAGTCGACAAACACATACAAAACAAGCATTCGAAGTAGCATGAAATGGAGTAAAATAATATTAATACTAATAAAATAAGTCAATGAAAGTGTAAAATCACTCAACGCCAGTAAGAGTTTTTTTTTAAATGAATTGTCCCCCACTGATATTTTTTTTTAAATTGCGTTTGTTTTATTTTGAAGGCGTCAACGGAAAAGCATATAATATTTAGTATAAAATGATGGTAATCGTTTGAACAAAAACCCACAATTTAAGAAAAATCATTTGCAGATTGTTATTAAATCATATATTTGTTGGAAAGTAGCTTTTTCCCCCCTCTTTATACAACTATTGCTGTTTTCACTGACCTAAAAAAAACGGTTGTTCGTGAACAAGTTTGGGGCAGTGCGCTTTTATAGCCAGCAGGGGGAAGTAGTGCTCAGGATCATGAGGAGTGAAGCGTCCAGCATCATTTCGGCTTCCACTGGAGCATCTCATCCGACGGTCAGCGGAGCGGAGGCTTCTCTTCCAGCACTTCCACGGTAAGATACTATTCACGTTTCCTCAGATTCTCTGCTCAAACCCGTCACAAACAACATTGGCTTGAAAGCGTGACCGCGAGAGTTGCCTCTCTAATATCCGGTTTTTCCTGTGTGCATTAGTTGTAGTCCGTCGGCTGCAGAGTGCTGGTCCTGTCGTGTTTTCCCAACTAAGCGGACAGGTTTGCGGTCTGACTGCAGCGAAAAAATGAGCAGTGACAGACCTGTATCTTCGCACCTATAGGAATGTGTACGGTTGCATGCGTGCATGATGGACCTAAACCGCCGCTGCTGCAGAGTTGCTGCTTAATCATCAGCAGAGACGTATCGATGGACGCGGAGATACGCTGGAGCTACAATCCACCGTGTTCGTTTTTCAGGCTGGCGGGTTGTTGTGTTGTTGCAGCGGCAGGGATGTTGATACAGTAGTGGAAGGGAGCAGTTTGCAGGTAAACACTTCCTGTGAGGCTACGAGCCTCCCCGTGGAGGTTGTCATGTATCTGCATCATGCAGCCTCAACCATCAGAATATTTGATCCCTGCGATCCCCCCCCCCCCCTTCTGCACTGGTTTAAAAATGAATGCCACTGAACAAGAGCAATCTAGCTGCAAGTGAACGAGACTGGGAATATCTGAAAATCTCAGAGGTCATAAACAGTTGTGGTTTTATATTCTCTCACGTACCAGGAGATGGATTAACCCTGTGTGTGTCTGTGTGTGTGTGTGTGTGTGGGGGGGGGGAGGAAGGGGATTAGTGTGTTTCAGCTCCCTCTGCACCTGATGATAACATCAGTTTCTCAGGGGGGAGGAGATCTGTCCACTCATGTCTTAAATCCTGGTGAAGTCAATCCAAGGCCTTGTGTTTAATTGGTCGTCACAACACAATAGACCAGCCAATAACGCGGCTTCAGCTTGTTGAAGGCGGCTGTGAAGGATCTACTGTAGATGTTTCTCCCATGGGTGTGCTCCCAGAGGAATTCAACCTCTAACCTGTGGTAGTAATGAGGACGGTTCTCTTTTTATCAAGGCGGGTTCTGTCCCGGGGAGAGCCGAGCGGAGGCTGGGGGCAACGGCCCCGACCCGCGACATTAAAGAGAGGAGGCGGAATGAAAGCATGCTGAGCGACAGGACACCCCAGGAATGAGAACTATGTCCTGAAGTCAACCTCTTACCAACTAACCAAACCCCTCCGCGTGGCCGCTTCTAAAAAACAAATGGTTTTTCCAGTAACATCCTTTAACGCCGTCTGTATTTCTCCACTGAATTTCTTGGTTTTTTGGGGATTTTTTAACAGATTAATTAAAATACGGTGTGTGAAACTAGCGGTCAGAATAGAGCCTGCAGGAAATTAATACCAGCCCTCAACCTTTTCAAGTGTCAGAGAAACTATATTTAAGTGATGAGTAAAACAAGTTCTTTAGAACTGTTTTCTATTCTGGGCCACGGTGGAAACAGTACCCGTGATGATATTTAGGTCCTAAATGAAAGAAAACACAGAGATTATTATTGTAATAAGGGTCACAGAGGCATATTTGGGAGTCAGAACTCGTGCCCACTGGACCTTCAGCTGAGTCCGACTGAAAACATCCGCAGCAGAACTACGGTGCAACCTGACCCTGTCCGGCCTGTCAACAGTCATTCAGTCCAACTTCTCAAAAACTCCCAAAAATCTAAAACACGAGCAAACACATGACAGAATTAATTACGAGTTCTGACTTCCTGTGTGTTTTCATGCCTGAAGCGGTGAAAACAACTGAAAAAACATCTCAAACCCAAACTCCCCCCCCCCCCGTCTTCTCCAAACGCAACCTCGACTCATTAAGGCTCTTATTGCTTTTATCAGCGTCTTTATTTACAGTGGAATTCCCAGCAGCCCTTTCACCAACTCTGAGAAAAGGGGGTTAACCAGATCCTCCGGGAGCGCGTGCACGTGCACGCGGGCACATGTCACCTCGCGTCTCGGGCTGAACTTTGCATACTTCAGCGCGTGTGAGCGGCTCCCATTTGATGCATGCTGAGGAGGTGGGCGTATCCAGCCCAGCCGCTCTGATGTTGGGAAGCGGCAACTCCTCCATCCCACTCAGTCTGCCCTCTGCTCTCCCTGCTCTCCCTGCTCTCCCTGCTCTCCCGTCTCAGTCTGCCTGCGTGCCCTCCGGCGCACCGTTCTCCTCCCGCTCACCAGTGAGCGCCGCCGTCTGGGACGCACTCGCGCAGGTGCAGGCAGCAGACGCACATGTGAGTTCTCGGACAGGATTTTTGCCCCCCCAAAAAGACACCTCGGCCCAGCAGCAGAGGTAAGGTGGGCAACATATGATCTGCCTCTTTTTTCCTTCCATTTCCGTCTCCTCTCTTCTCGGTTGTTGATGCGGCTTCTCTGGGCTATTGATTTATCATCTCCATTCATCTTCCCACCGTCTTTATTTACCGGGACCTGACGGGAGTGCTGCCCGTTGCTCGCCTTATCCAGGTTTGGGATATGTTGCGCGATAGGTCAGCGGATGTTGGCGGGGAACACGTGCACGTGCTCTTCTCCCCGTCCCTTTGAGCTTCATCTCTATCTCCTTTCATCCTTTCCTCAGTTGATATAGATAAAAGTCCTGGTTTTACTAAGCCGGCGCTTCAGAAATGCAAATATGCATCCATGCGCGATGTGCTCATGCTGAAGGAAGTGTGCAGTAGGCGTTGGATGGAGGCAACTTTTGCATCGTTGCTTCCTGCAGATATGCTCTCTCAGGCTCTCTGCTTTCCTTCGCCTGCCACAGAGCATCGACCATGGTTGGCTGGCCAGCCGCAGCCACGCACGGCTAAGGCCTGTTTAAAGGGCGTCGCAGCGCGCTTGCCTGTTTCGTGCTGCATTTACTGACATTAGGGGCCGTCTGACCACGCTGAGGGTCAAAGGGCGCGTCCGGGATTCACACCAACACGCGCTGTCCCCTGAGATATCGCTGACCCACGTTAGTGTGTTTGCATGCGCGCGTGTGCGTTGTCCCTGGGAGCGGGGAGTAATACCAGCCGCCGTGGCTGCGGAGGCGCCATGATGGGTCATCTACAAACAGGCTGACAGAATCATAAACCGGGGAAATGTCAACTTTTCAGGAAATGAAAAGGGCTCGCTGTCCATGAATCTTAAACACCATCGTAGCTCAGAATTTAATGGGATTTGCTGCACTCGCACTTTTTACAGGGCCCCTGAGTCAACAGCAGTTTGTCTTGAAACCCAACACTGAAATAATACGTCTGAGTCAGAGAGCCTTTATTGTCATTGTGTGCACGCCATACAAACAGAGGGATTGCAGTATTAATTGAGCATTAATCCATAATTACAATATTGCTGATTACCCACCTGAAGGATCCCAGCAGTGACTTCCTTTTACACACCCCTCTGTGCACGTGTTTGTGCGACAGTGTCAAAGCTGATATTGTTCTGTTTAATTCTAGTTAGCAATTTTGGTCTGTCGACAAATGGAACATTGACCCTGCCAAAAATAACCTGCACGCTCGCAACATTATGCTGGGAATACTGTGGGAATATTGTGGGCAGAAACCTTGTGAATATGTAGCAATAACAAGAATTCATAGACAAACGCAAACACACACTCTCTTGTTTTTCTATCTATGTGACGGCGTTCATAGATGTTATTCATTATTCAGCTCCCTACCCTCACCATTCCAACTAACCCCGAACCTCAACTCTCTTTTAACCAGCTGTCTTAACCCTGAAACAGTCCTTTAAAGTTGTGTGGACCAGCAAGAATGGACCCACTTCACAAAAAATGTCCTCAGTTTGCTAGTAGAATGAGTATTTCGGTACCGAATATGTGGCAAATACAAGGACACACACACACACACACACACACACAAACATGTAGGCCAGAATTAGATGGTCACAGCTCATTTGTTATTGCAACTTTTGCTTCCAGCTATGAAAAAATATAATGAATATGGCAAGTGACATGATTCGTTCTTGTAACCGCTGCAGTGATGTGGATTTGCTGCAGGGTGTCTTCTCACCCACTAATATGGGTTCTGCTCTGTGTGTGTCTACGTGTGTGTAGGGGGTCGGTAGACAGGAGTGTGTGGTCAGTGCCAGCCGATGCCAGTCTGTCTGTCTGGGCTGGCTAGATGCCCGGTGCTCCCATGTGGTTCATATTCTCCAGACATCAGAATTCACAGCCTCCTTCTGAGGCTTGGCTGAACCAATAAATACCAGTAAATACCTCCGTTGGCCATCACATCAACAGCGCGCTTGTGAACCAGCGTGTGCGCTAATGCGGTCGCTCAGAAGATAGCGGCTCAGTTTCTCACTGAACCAAATAATTTGTCACAAAGACAAAACAAAGTTGGGAAAAAACGAATCTGCGAGGACACGCTGGAGCCTTCTTAAACGGTTCTGTGCACGTGTGATCGCAGCACACACACACACACACACACACACAGGAATAGTACTCCTAATCTTTTTCTGTGTTGACACATTCGTCCTGTGGTGTGCCACATGTTCAGATTCCATCTCCTGTTGTCTCCATCATAAACCTGAAGCATCTCTATCTCCTGTGGCCACTTCTGACTGGATGTCACATCCTGCTCGTCCAAGGAAACACGCCGATCATTTCTGTGATGAAAAATACCCGACACCTGATTCCACACCCGATCCCCCACCGAGGCTGCTGGGGGATTTATGCTGGATAACGTCATATAAATAACTCATACTGGTGCAACATTTAGTGGCACTGCAAGCCGGGACGTGTCACGCGATCGGCCTGTTAATCAAAAGAAGGCTGGAAAGCTCAGTCGGTGAGGGAGGAGATGGCTCCGTCTCTGCCGATCTCCACGTTCTCACTCTCAGCTTCACACGGTCAGATGACAGGAACCCCATCAGTGTTGCCTTATGATGAAAGGAATTCCAATCAATATTAATGCCATTCCTGACCCTTCAATAATAGATAAACCCATATATAGGTTTAGGGTGACATTTAGTGTCAGGACATGAAAATTATGGCATCAAAAATTTATTATGTCTCAAAAATCAGTTGGATAAAATTACCAGCCCACTATGTAATGGAGCTGGGCGTCTTATTTTGAAAGTTATCCAGTATTGGTCAAATATAGGCATAACAGGAACAGGAAAACAACATAGTCAATCTTTTGTGTTTTCATTATTTGAGGAGTGGGGAGTTCCTGGCATCTTTTAACCGAATACTTTAGGTAGTCCCACGGAGCTCTGAAGGGGTTTCCACCTTTAGGAACAATCAGCCAGGACAAAGGTCAACAGCATGAGTTATCCGCTCGGGATACGGACATCAAAAAGACAGTGGGGCTACGACGTGCACGGCTTTGATTTGTTAGTGTGTTTCACAGAGGAATGTGTGTGAGTGTGGAATTTGGTGTGAGTGGGTGAGTTTGGCTGGGCGAGGGTCAAGGAGGTGGCCTGCAGGCTGCAGCTGAGGAAAACTGCAGAGACCAGAGGAAGAAGACAAGCCGCAAGGCTTTCCGCTGCTCTTCTGTTTGGGTGGGGGGGCACCAGCGCGCTCTTTAACTGCTCCGGCCTCACCTCCAGCAGGGCTTTTATGAAAGAGTGAGGCTAATGTGAAAACAGAAGCAGTTGTGTTGCCTTCAGGAGCGCATTTATAAGCAGTTTTATTTAACATAAAGATGACAGAAGATTCCCCAAATTCTACCTGTGGATGATCATCACATACCAGACTGTATGTGATTTGTTTTTTTGGCCTTTTTGGTCGTTGTGGTTTGTGATATTTGAGGGTCTGGATTTAATTCGGTATTACAGCAGCCGTTAACTATAAGATAAATTTGCGAAGTGCAATTTGGCCAGAATTAAAGAACAACAGGACCTTTGTGAAGGTGCAGCCGTGAGGAAGAAGGACCACGTCCATCCTCACATTGTTTCCCATTGTATCCCCAGCACTGCTCCTTAATGGGTTCCTGGCATTGACAGGCAGGAAAAAACAGACTCTGTCATGCAAGGAGTCGAAAGTGCAGGCGGCAGCACCATGTGACTTCCTTAATGGAACCTCGCTCATTACATTTTGCATTGTAATTGGCTGGAAGCAGGAGGCAGGAACTTCCTGTCTAAGTAAAGCGACAACTCCTCAGATGAAGATTGCAAATGTGCGTATCTCTCTATCATCATCTGAGTACAGCAGCAGAGAGCGTTAGAACACTCTCCTGAAACCTCTGAACCTGTGATGAAGAGGGTGTGTGCGGTCAGACGGGATGGAATTTGCCCTCCTCACCACCTGACTGTTGTGGAGAACAGACAGGCAGCTCTGGGAGACTTCCAAGATTCTGCCTTTTTCTTGGAGTACTACTTGGATTAGTAACTGTTAGTGACTTTGGATATTTGCTTCAATAAGCTGCTGTTTCTGTACAGTGTCTCCCAACTGCCTGGTGCGCCTGAGTATTTGTGATGGTTTTTGGTTTATTTTACTCCAAAAAAAACCCAAGTCATCCTCAGAAAGACCTTAAACACATGCTTTCCCTGTCCAACAACACTTTTCTCTGATGAAAATTTTATGGCTCCCATCTGAAAGCAGAGAGAAAATTGGTTTATGGCTTGCATTCTCTTCTCCAACCTCTTCACTATCCCATGTGTACCACACACACGCACACACACACACACACACACACACACACACACACACAGGCTTTTATTTCTAAAGGCAGGTTTAGGTATCCCGGAGCTTTAAGTGTCCACATTTGATGTGAAGAGAGGCAAAGATGGAAATGATGAAAACAGATTATGGAGCAGGAGCGCTGTGGGTTTCTTTGATGCTGCTCCCATAATCTAACCTAATTATGAAGCGATAGCCGGCACTAAATGGTTGCATGAAGCTCAGGAATGTTGATCAACAGATGATTGATTCACCACTGAATGCCTGTGTGCTTGCAGCGAAGCACAGACTAATGGCGCTGCACCAGCGTGCACGGCGTGACGTGCACAGACACTTTAGTGTGACTCTCTCGCATGAGCTGCAGAGTGTTTGGCCCCTGTGGAACTCGGGCCTGACTGGGATTTAATGAGGCCTGAGCCTGTCTGCTCTTCCACCTGTAAGCGTGTTTCTGCATTCCGCTTTCTTGCAGCATCTTCCAGGTTCCCATTTGCCATCGGGCGTCTTCTGCACATGTGCACAAGCTGCCATTTCGCTTTCCGATAAATGATTATTGGAACTAACGAATCAGCTGTGTAACGACGGGTTAATGCTTAACAAGCAGAATAAAGCAAAGGTGATGCCCAAAGTGTGGGAATTTTAAGGTTCTGTGCACCAAATGACACTGGACATTTGGATCCACATACAAGTTAAAAAAATACAAACTATTATGGTTGTTAATGAAGGGTAATGCCTTTAAATGGTGACTGGCAGAGCAGCAGAGTTGGGCAAACAAAGAAGTTGGCAGGCAGAACATACTGTAAACAGCTGGCGGCACCAGGCAAGAGGCAGGAAAGCAACACAAACTGTTAGAAATAAGCATCGGGCAAATTAGACTGAAAGCAACATACTGTCACAACCTGCTTCCAGGAAAGTTTTGGGATTTAACAAGGCAGCAAACCAAATATCCAATCCTTTAAAGGAACTGGAAACCGGGAATCGATCCAAACCGACTCGCATTTCAGATCTTTACAGTGCTAGCTTTCATTACATACGTCTACATGCGTACACGCTGATCCTCATAACAACTTGGGTTATTTATCTTGCATGCAAACACACATGCACCCTTCTCCCCTTTTAATTATCCATGAGTCTCACTCAGTTTACTGTGAGTTCAACCTCTTTCAAAATATTAAATTAATCCAAATTAGCACATTTCACACTGTTGAAACGCTTCGTAATCCATTCGCCACGCATTGATAGATCGAGGATATGAAGCAACAAACTGCTCCCGCCCAATCAGCTGGAGAGTTTTGTCGCTTCGCCTTTCCGCCATCTGCTCTCATCCGCTCTCCAGGCAAGACGCAGCTCATCTCAGACGAGCCTAATCAGACGGGATTTCAGCGCTTGAACCAGCTAACCCACCAGTGACTCCAATCAGAAGGATTGTATTATCAGCCAGCCCGCTCCCCACCGCCAGTCAAAGTCCAAGTTATCCTTTATTTCCCCTGAAATATCACTTTTGACCTGGAATATAATACTTGCTGGATTTTTATGAGAACCCTTTTTAAATTAACTTTTTATTAAATCAGTGAAAAGGGTCGCAGTCATTGCAGACAGGGCTAACAGAATAGAATGTGATTTTTTTTATTTTTTTGAACTTTAAGCACACATAATTGATGATGGATCGTACGTTTTCATCTCTTCATACCCTCCTCTGGGCCCTGCAGCCCAAGAAGTTGCTGACACATTTGCCATTATCTCCTTGTTCTCCCCGGTAACTAAAATCCACAGACAGCTCCACATGTCAGCCAATCAGATAAGAGATAGCCTCTGATTTCAAGTCTGTGCCGCTCGCCTTTCATCCCGCTGATAGAAATCATTTTGCAAAACAGACAGATCCTGCAGTGTGTTTGCTATGTGCGGCGTCTCATGAGTTGATGTGGAAAAAAAGCAAACGAAGGTTGGATGTAGGGTTGAAGCGGGAGACAGAGGCCTCCTTTCAGCTAACCTCTCACTGGCATCTATAGGGAGAGACATGGGGAGCGAAGAACTGACTGTCGGAAGAGGGAATGTCAGCTAAACATTCCAGCAGCTGTACCCCCCCCCCCCCCCCCCTCCATATCTTTCTTCCCGCATGTCTGCATCCCAATCAGATATTTCTGTCAATCAGCAGTGTGTTACTGGCACCACATTTGGCAGCCAGCCAATCAGATCCAGAGTGGGGGAAAAGATGGAGGGATGGTTTAGATAGGAAGGGGAAAAGAAAGTTACTTGAAGGGAGGCAGACATGTTTGCATCATAAATCGGGGTACGGTTTCAAGTGTATCTCACTGTACCGTGGTCATGTTTCTTTAGAAATGTCACAGCCAGGAAGAAAAGTCTCAGTTAAGACCGGGCCTCGGTGCGAATTAGCTTCTCCGCACGACTACAACAGATTTCCTGTTCATATCAGCCGGCCTCCACAGCTGTCAGTACCGATTATTTTAACTATCGAGTCAGATAAATGATTCAGATGTTTGTGCCCAGAGTGCCAATGTTTCATTTGCTGACATCTTTTAAATGTGGATATGAATGCGTGCAGCGGAATAGTGCGCTAAAAAAGACAACATGCCATGCCTGTCATATATAGACTGAAAAGAAGAGCAGGCGGGGGTGGACTCTGTATGCACCAGGATGGTAAATTCCACCATGTTCCCCTCCAGACTGAAAGATCAGACATTGAAGGACTGATTTAGACACGAAAATATGGCAGACTGAACCTGCCAACATCGACAGTAAACAAGAGAAACCTTTGCTAGCTTTCCCCCCGCCGCGCCGCAGTTTCTTCCTGCTGTGAGGTCGCACCATCGCTCAAAAGATGGCCGAGGCCGGGTGGCAGCGCCGCACAAATATTGGCCACCGGCGACCCAGTGATGCTTTGTTTCTGTGTCACGATGCCGCTGCTTCAGAACTGTCTGTGCAGCCCAGCAACTTGGCCACAAACCAGAGGCCCAGATTTGTTCCCAATTTCTCCGCTGTGCCAAGATCGGCTTAAAATGGAGAAAAATAACTGGTCTGAGTAACCAACCCAATTTGTCACCAGTATGGCGTCATGTTAACCATGTCTGGTCATCATTCTCATCCCTGTACGTAGTGAGAACATGGCTCCTCTCCCTCGCTCTTCCTCCCAACAGCCAGCCACACACAAAGAGTGATGGACGGAGAGGGCTCTGCAGATAAAAGATGTTCCCCTCTTTGCTGCTCTGGGGTTATTTTTAACCTAAATGCTTGTAAACTGTGTGTCTCTCTTTATACGTCTCTCCGTCCCCCAGTGGCTCCATTTTCCGCTCCCCCAGCCATCATTCTATTCATTCATCAGTGGCGTGCGCGAGCGTGGCTGTGAGAAGAGATGAAAGAGTGCAAAGTGGAGTTTTCATCACAGGCCAACAGTGAGTGTATGTGTGTGTATGTGTGTGTGTGTGACTTGAAAACTGTGCAGCAGGAACATTGGTAAAATACAAACACAAAACAGAGAAGTGTACACTATAGCCACTGATGCTAATGACGTCTCTTTGCGTGTCCCTGGGCCTATTTTTTATGGCGTATTGAAAAGCTGAGGGTTTTCAGCAGCATTGAAGCCCATCTGTGACAAAACTCCTACTGATTGGCTATTCATCTGAGCAAATCAATGAACAAGGGCTGCAACATGTGCAGCCTCTATCTCAACTCTCCGCTGTGTGACGCGCTCACAAGCAAGAGTGTGATGTACTCAAAAGGGCGGCCTGCGCGTCAGATCTCCGACGTTTGTTCGTCTAAGAGCAGAGGGGAGATGAAAGTTAGCATAATGGAACTCTGGAATCGGTGTTGTCATCTAGTGATTGAAAACTGACCAACCTGCAGGTTGTCCTTTTTCTTATGGCTTTAATTTGTCATTCTGCAGCTTTAATGCACAATGTCCATCACCGCGGCGACGGCCTATTACGTCACATTCATTTTTTTTCCTTTTTCCTGTTGACTTTGACAGATTCAATTTGCCACGTCAATGAGGAAATCCTCCGCGTTGTGTTGAATTATGGGTGGATTGAGTGCAGTAGCACTGAGTGGGGTCTCAGGCCTGGTCGACTCTTCAGCTTTGCCGTGGTGTTGAACATGGTGGTGAATGGGAAGAGGATAAGCTGACAGGCAGAAAGAGCCCTTCTTTGATGGGATTAACACAGCAGCAGACAGGGACTCGTGCTTTAGATTGATTAAAGTGTAATCCTGGTGGATAATCATGCCTCCTGATGTGACATGTGTGGCCAGTGTACGTCTGACAGCACCGCAGACACATAAACAAAGCAGCCAGGTCTCCGTTAGGGTAGTAAAACCTGCATGCTGCTACTGTGGTGACGTCTTTATTCCACAACTACCACTCAGAAGTGGGAAGTTGAGATTTAGGTTTGTCTGATGTTTTGAGCATGTAAAAAAAAACAAAAAAACCTTTCGACAGCTATTTTATGGCGATTTTCTCATCACAATGGCAAATTAATTTAGAAAAGTCCTTAATTTCAGTCCTGCACTGCATCAATAGATGAAAAGGGAAGATCTCTGGGTTGACAAACTCTTCTTATAACCAGCCTTTAACATCATAAAAGTTACTGACTGGGGATATTAATTTGCTATCCAACACACATAAAAAGCAAACATGTTTAATCCCACATTCTCTGAACCATTATAGAATCAATTCAAGACTTCGGCGAACGTCATTAGGAATTTATAGCTCCTCAGAGATGATGTTTTGGGGTATTCATGGGGTATTCATTCCATTAGAGTCAATATATTTTGACAGTTGACAGGATGGTTTTCATGTATTTTGTGTACTTTACATTTTAATTGAATTACTTTTAAACAAATATTGTGCAAGACGGTGTGAAACTGGGTGAATTATTTGTGACTGTTATTATTCAAATCATTATTTTATTATTTTAATCATTCTGAGCCTTGTAAAATGCCAAATACGCAGAAAACCTGATTTCTGATTCTTATAAATCACCTAGTGACCCGGCATGAGGCCCATCCAGTGTAGTGTTATACTGAGGGAGATTAATATTTGATGATGGTGGTTTTCGTGGTAAACTAAGTTTGAAAGGATGGAAGATTGTGGGCTTTGATTCATGCTTAAAGAAGAGTTGATTCTAGTGTTTAAATGCTTTTTTCTTGTGTGTTTTTAAAAAGATGCAATAGCAAAATGTGCTTCGATAAGTATGGGAATAATGAATTTGAAGTGGTAATTGGGAGAAACGCGGCGGTGTGACGTTGTGTGTTATCTCCCCTTTGCTTCATTTTATTCCTCCACTTTCTGTGCTCATTTGATGAGACGTTGAGGCGCAAAGGTGTCACGTTTCAGGACAGAAAATCAATTTAAACAATCCACTCGACTCTGAGCTCTGAGGGCGGATGGTGACGAGTCGACACGAAGGGACTCGCTATTAACACCCAGGACAGTAATGAAGAAAAAGACAAGAATTTGATTGTTACGTCAATCCAGCGCGCCAGTAAGGAGGTCAGAGTACGTCTACAGCTGTTGTTCGCCCGACATGCGTTTTCCATTGTTCCTTGTCGTTCGAGCTTATCTGTCCAAGCTGCCATCTCAGCCCGAATGAGAGAGCCTTCATTGAGGAGTGAGTCACAGCGGCTCTCCTCTGTAACCCGATGACGGTGTGATATAGACGGAGCGTTCAGCAGGGTAGCATTCTGATGCCTTCAGGAGAGATTTATTTATTGGTACGGTAATCCGATGCATCCTTAGCTATAATTAACCCACAACCTTAAAAAGCACGAAGGGATTAGAAGACGGTTGTGTGAATTTACTTCTGTATCAACGGATGTGTGGCAAGATGAACTCGGTTTGAGACCACGTGATCACTTGTGGATATTTGTAACAGAAAATGGAATATATAACTTTTATTTAGTTCTTTAACCACTCAGTGGTTCTAAATTCCTCGTATATTCTTTTCTAGGGAGAGGAAATAGTAAAAGATGGAGAAGATGTTGCCCGTATTATTACAACACGTCTTCCACAAATGTTTGGGTTGATGTTGGATCGACTGTTTGGATGGATTAACCATTAGCAGGTTTTGGTTGTCTGGTGAAGACCAAGAGTTTCCCTCTGCTTCCTCTTCCTTTAGTAAATGTATGATTGAGCCAAACTGGTGCACAAGCACGAGTGACTTAAGCTTTTTCTCCAACAGGTCAAAGTTCTCCATTGCAGTAGAATGGATGTACATTAAGTTTCTTATTTTATTGCAGTTGCTCATCTTCAAACTTCTGCTTCCACTACATTTTCCTCTTCAGCTGGACAAGTGCAAAGTTCCTGCAAAGGCCCTTAACCCCAGCTAACCCTCTCAACAGCAACATCTTCTCTTCTTGCCTGTAAAGGCGTCATCTTAATGACTCCTCAGATGCCGACATGTCAGTGTCCTTGTAGTTCACGGGGGAAACCAGAGCTGAACAGCAGGAGCTGCATGTTGTTGTAGTCAGACAGGGAAGCGGTTCTGGCTCTATGAGGAGATTGGAACTCACAGTTAAAGTTGTATAAAGAAAAGATATATTTAAGCTGAAGTGATGTTCCCCAGCTCCCGGAAGGCCTCGTTCTGCCAGGTTTACAGTAAATACGGAAATAATAAAGGATAGACTCTGTGCTGTCGTGAAACATCTGATGTGAATAACCTTGTTGTGTTTTTTTAAACTTTCATTCTACAACAAATTATCAAGAGGCGTGTTGTGCATGAGCCAGTGCTCCAAGCCAAGTTTTCACACCATGTTCTCTTCTCTTTTGGGCTTCTGTTGCATTTGCTGCTGAAGCCAGAGCGGGTTTAGTTTTCTTGCTGGGTGCCAAGGATATTCGCTTCAATTTTTTTTTCTCTGAACACAGAAAAAAAAGGCTTCTCGTCTGCTTAAGTGGGTGCATCGTATCGTAATAAACTACACACATCGGCAGAAAATTGGGAATTTTGAAAATGATGCTGCTTGCATCTAACTTTCCACCTTTCTCCTCTTTTGTAAACAACCAAATCAGCTCATAGCAAGTGTGTGTCCTTGTGTGTGTGTGTGTGTGTGTGAGTTCACTTGTCTTTTCTTTCCTTTGCTCCCACTCACAAAGACTGACTTTTGAAGTGAGCTCCCTTCAGGCCAAACCACATTGTGCTCTGTTGTTTCCACGCTGCCACGGCGTGTGAATGTCGACTGACGTGAGTCCTGGTGTGACAGTTTTTGCCATTTTCCCATTTTCTTCCCGGGATCGGGAGCTGGATGTGGAAGAAACTTAAGCGTAAGCTCATTTATCGTCTCAGGATTCTTCCTCCAGTTGAACTTTCCCCGCAGCTGAAGCTAAAGGTTCTCTTACTTTCCTTTTAAAAGCTAAATCCTTCATTATAATTGAACAGTTCACAAATGTGGTTGCGGATTATATTCTGCACAGCTACTGAGAGAATTTTAAGGCAACTTTTTTAAGGAATCTGGGAGAGATTTCCCTAAATAACTGCCCATAATAGAGTCACATTGGAGGGCGGCCTTTCTCCGAGTGTAAATGATACAGTATAAGTGTCAGCAACACAAAGAGGACTTCTGTGACCTTTGTCCCACATGGAGCTTAAATACAGTCATGTCATGTCAGCAGTCGTTCCCATCTATTTGTAGAAAGTGGTAATTTTGGAACAAAATGATGCTGCAGTCTCTCCACTCTGCAGACTCGCACTCCCACACGGTCGTTTAGTCTGAGTGATGTGGATATCTGTTTCACGGAGAGCAGGGACGAGGAGCGGAGCCAGGGATGGGTTGATTTATTTCACTTTTTACAATCCAGTGTGGGGGAAGGGGGAGGGGGGGGGTCAATTACCCAAGAAAATGGAACGCGAGAGGCTTTAGAAGTATACCGCATGTATACAGTTACATCATATTCGCTTATCATCATGTTTCTTGCCTAAACACCTATATTACACTCATTTAAAGGAGTAAACAATGAACTGTAGTCAGACCCTGAAGAGTCAAATGAGCTCCGCAGGAATCAATCCAGCAAGACTGCTGTCGTCAGCAGATGTGACGTCTCTCTTTCTTCCTCTGAGAATATTAACGTGTTGATTGCGCGCTCCAGGACAGCGACGCGACCTTGAAAAGACCTCTCTTACTTCTTCTGGAAGGAAAGAGGAGGAGGAGGTGTTCTGGAGGGGGCCGAGAGGTGGATTTTACTTGATATCTGCTCAGGGAATAGACCCTCCTTCCTCCTTCTCTCAGTCTGCATATCTGTTTGTCTCCGGTCGGTGGTTGAATAAAAGCTGCCCTTGGAATTAACGACTCGAGTCTTCGTTTCCATTAACGCGGAATTCACACATGATCTGCTCGGGGCTCATGGATGGATTTTATGAGACTTAAAGCCCGGCTATCTGACTTCACTGAAACCTTAAACTGGACCCGCCCTCTAGAGGATAATAGTATACAGATGCCCTAATGTGACCTTTTTTTGCTTTTTATATTTACAAAACACACAATAAACACAGCAACAAACATCTTGAAAGGTGCTTTAGATAAGTCAGCTACACGAAAACAGCTCGGAAACGTTATCTGTTTTTTGTTCCACTAAAGCTCTGTAGCATCAACAGGCTCACACATCTAAGATCAAGCAAAAGATACTGAACAATAAATGTTAAACATTAATGTTAAAATCAGCTGGACGTTTTTCAGCATCTGTGCTCCTGGGGGGAACCCATCTAAAGACCTTGCGGAGCGGTTTTTCCCTCCACAGGACCGTCTGAATCCAAACAGAGAAGAGCAAAGTCAACAAAAGCGTGGAATGAAGTCCCGCCAGGCACTTGCAGCTTCATGATCACGACAGTTACTGCAAAACCCAGGGATTTTTGTGCAACCTTGCAGGTTTATTCAATCATTTCTGCACATTTCAGCAGTACCCCCCCCCCCCCCAGGTCCATGTATATATAACCACAGTAATTTCCCTGTTGTTGCTATGAAGATGCCACAGATGCTGAGTGCCTACCGACATAAAATAAAACTTTATGAACTGATATTTGTGCAGAAGTGTGTGTAAAGAGAGGGAGCTGACGGGAGGATGTTATAATTAGAGAGAAAAGACCAGGGATTAATGAAGTAGGCTTTAACTCAGCGGGGAAGTGACAGCGTAATACCGTGGAAGAGGTGGAGCGCATTAACATACACTGAAGAAAATATAATTCAGCCAGTAGTTCAGGACGCAGGGCCAAAATGAAATATGCAGGTATTAATAGGACAAGGACGGCGGGAAGTCATCGGGGTATTTGGGTGATTGGGTCATGTTGTGGGGACAGAGGGATTAGACAAGATTATTATTTTTATTATCAGCAGTGTTTATCTGACTGTCTGTCAGGAAGCTTCTGCATCTAGATGTTTTGGCAACTGTTGGTTGGGTGGTTTTCCGTATAAAAACATGATTGATGAGCGTCACAGGGCTGTAACGAGACAATGGCGGCGGCTAATGACAGTTAACTGGTCACTTGTAGGATGAGCCTACGAGCCAATTTATATTTGCAACCACCCTGTTTCTCTTTAGCCACTGTATTTTTGTCTGGCAGACAACTACAGCGAAGCTAACTGGATGGAAATGTCCCTGAAGGCACAAAATCACGATGACAAAAGGTTTCTGCAGGGGAAATATCCGCGTAAACGAAATGTGCTCATGTGGTGTGACTGGGAACAGCCCTGATCACATGAGTGAAACACTCTATTAAGTTCATCATTGGTACAACCTGTAAATACAAGCTGCATCTACACTCCACTGACCACTCCTGACTTCATCTCCGTTCTGCTAAACCCCTCCAAAAAAGATAGATTATGCCAGAGCAGTAGTGGAGCAGAAAATTAATTTTACCCACAGAAAGTGTTACTCCTACATGCATTATCATATTTCATGCTACATGACACGTACAGAGATGTTTTAATTCCGGGCCTTGATTTTGCCCTTGGCAGAACAGTAACAGGCGGGTGATTGAAAAAGTGCGAGTTTTTTTGGGGGGCGGGTGGCTGTGTGTTTGTGTGTTGGGTGGGGGGGGGGGGGTTCAAAGCTGCAGCCAAGAGTTGGAAAATAAACTACCGGTAGCCTGGAACTGTGTTTGTGGCAATTATGAAAGAGAATTGGATTGAGCTTCGTGACAACCCTCCACGGTGTAAAGCGGTAATGGCCCTAAATATTTCACAAATGTTGTTTTGAAATGATCTCTCAGGGGAAGTAAGCCAGGGGACAGCTTCACTTTTAAATTATGCTTCATCATTACCTGGAACTCCCGGAGCATCTTTTGGAAATATTCATGCTGCTCTTGGCTTAATCATGTTCGTTACTTTGGTTCCTCTCTTCCCCAAATTGTTCATGTGAGAGTTTAAAATGTGACACATTTACTCCTTACTTCATTCACAACACAATATAGGGGTAAAAATACAGAACCAACATTTAAGTTTGGTATTTGGTCAGCAGTCGCTGCATGCAGGCATATCAGGCTGCTAAAGATAGCTTTGCAGGTTGATGACCGGGCCGTCATCTTTGCTTTGAAATATTTATTTTGGCATGGCAGAGCTGGGAGTTCACAGGAGGACCAGCCTTTTTCCCTATACCCTCGGCGTGTGTGTGCGTGTGTGCGTGTGTGTGCTGTACGGCGTTTGAGACGCTATGGAGCTTTTGATGTGCTCTAGGAATTTCGTCTTACTCATTATTTCCTGGCTCAGCCTGTGGTTCTCGCAGAGACAAAATGCTTCACACACACACTGAGAGACAGAATGGGGTGAGCTGACGGGGCTTGAGCCTCACATGCGCTGAAACCTCCCACGAGACATATTATTTTTACAAGATCTGGGGTCCGTGGTATTTTTGGATTTGGTGAGAAGAGGATGGGAAAGCCGTGGAAATAAGGAAATCCTTAAGTGTGTGTGTGTGTTCTTGTACTTGGTACATATTTAGTACTGTAATTTGCATTCTACTAGCACAGTGAGGACATTTTGGTTGGTCCTCACAACCTTAAAGGACTGTTTAAGGGTTGGGAGCTGGTTTTAATGTTGAGGTTATGAGTTTAGGTTAAGGTCAGGGTCAGGGGAATGCATTATGTCTTTAAAAGTCCTCACAAAGAGAAAATATGAGTGTGTGTGTACAGGCAGCAGTAAATGTAGGTTACCTGGTGCAGGTGGAGGTGCAGGACGGACAAATCCCACTGCTGCCTGTATAAAAATAAAACAGCTCCATTTTGCACACGGTTGATTAAAACCAGGATGTGAACATGAAGAAGGAGATAAAGAAAAGGAGCAGGTAGGAGCACGAGCCAGCTGGTGCCATGTGCAGAAGAGTGTTAGTCCATGATCAGGAGGCAGAAGGTTATGAGTTTGGGATTCGTTCATATTAACAGTGTATTAATCTGTATTCTCAGGGATGCCATGGTAACACAATGAGCCTGCACGATGATGCAGATTTATTTTGCCCTGTTTGTGTATGAAATAGATATAAATATGTATTTATGGGCATCATCCAGAAGACCGGGGAAGTCTGGCCACACGCTCATACCTCAGGGCAGTTTAGTCTCTTGTTAATGCAATATGGATGTTTTTAGACTGTGAGAGGAAAATCCATGTTGACAAAGGGAGACCCCACAATGATGCTATGTCAGGACACACAATAAACACTTTTCCCATCTGTGTTGTATTACATTTGTCGTAACCCAAAACTTCCCTTCTGGCCTGGAAAGAAATTGACTAAAGCACAAATGGGCTGAGAAATGAAGAGAGAAAGCGCACGTTGGCACCTTCAGAGCAGCTCTGGGGGCTTCCTATTGTGTTGAGAGGAAAGGGTGCACCATGACCGCTTCCTCTACAGCTGCTGGGAGCTTTTACGCCACAGTACCGTCCAAAAACCCTTTTCCCCCTTTGGTAATGCTGCCTCCTTTAGATTAGTGGGATTCCCTCCCTGTTTAAGTCCCAGAAGCATGGAGAATGTCAGGTAAGATAAGAAAACATGCTTGAAACCACAAAAAGGGCTGTGAGCTACACTTGAACCCTGGATTTCACAGCGTTTGGCCGACGGTGCTGCCCCTTTGTACTCCTTTTTGCTAGTTTTTGTTATTTTTTAAAAATGCTCCCTTTTCCTCCCTAATAAACCCATTGCGAAACAATCCACAATCCACAGTCTTTATGTTACCATACGAGTAAATTTAGCCCAAACAAATACTTATAATAAATAATAATACGTATTTTTACCCCTAAAATGATTTTCTTGTTGCTGGCAATTATGCTAATCCTTGGAGCCAATCTCAACACGCGAGCCCTGATTTTAAGACCATTTTGTTTGCATCATAATCATTTATGTGCATGCTATCTTTGGAAAACATTACCCTCACATTAAGGACTCCCTGAAGGCAGATTAAGGCGTCTCTGCCCTGGCTGAGCTGTTCTCAATTGGTCAGGAACACTAAAGGTACGAGATACAAGATACGTTTATATAGCAGAACATTCCGATTTCTCTGTAACCTCCAGCTTGATTATTGCATGACTACGCGTTACTTCTGGGTCTTTTATCTGCCAGCCTGTCACATAACGTGATAAATGGACCTTGGCCTGTGTGTTTGACGTAGCTGAGACCAGAGGTTTGAATATAAAAAGGCCGACAGCTGATAGCGATGGAGTTTGGAGCCTTTGACTTGAAGCTGCAGGAAGTGTGTGCATGTGTCCTCTGATGACGCGCAGACCAGCTGCAAAGACTGGAACTCCAGCACACCTCCGAGCCGCAGCGCGGCAGCTTCCCCCTCTCGTTTTCACGTGGGTAAGGAGAGATTCCTGGGAAATGTTCTGACAAGGTCGCAACCTCGTGCAGCTTCCTGTTAGACTCAACAAACTGCTTGTGTTGGGCGAGCCAACGCTGCTGTTTTCCCAGCGTGTCACAGAGCGAGCCGTGCCGAGAGATAGCGCCCTCCCGCCTGGGAATAGCAGGTGCGGCGGCTTTGGGCTCAGGAATGGCTCATTCTGCCCACCCACACCCAACATTCATCCCAGAATTAGAAAATAGGCTTGATGATAGTCGCCCGCGGGGGTTTTAGCACATCCAGGAAGTGATTTTGCTGACCTGAACTCGACCTTTTGCTGTTCACAAGGCCGCGTTGACTTCAAAAATATCTACATATTTCAGAAAAATACACTAAAGTTGACGCGTGTCGGCTAATCCAAACATACTTGAACGTTTTTCATCAAACTGTACTTGCTTGATGTGACTTTTCCTTTAGAGAGTTTGCCAAACTTGGATAAAAGGCTGGTGAAGTGCAAAACTTTGCAACTCTCTGGAGCTATTGATTCAGGCAGGATGAGAGCAACTTTAATTGACAGAACACACAAGCTGGGTCCTTTTTAGACCCAGCCAGCATTTTAGGCAGTTTAAATAATTGTGGTCATTTTGCAAAGCATTTTAAAATTGATTCTTTCTGTGTACTTCATAATGTGCTGAAAATCAATGTGATGTGATTTGAACTTTACAGTCAAAGCCCAGACTGACTCCCCCCCCCCCATCCAATTGACTATTTATCGATTATCTTTGGATCTTCTCCTGCACTCAACTGCATTTGTCTGCATAGTTTGCAGTTGTCTCCATGTCCTGTTGGCCGGGTGAAGGTAATTGCTGTCTGCTCTGGTCAAATGTTTAGCTCTGCTGACTTCAGGGTTGATTCGTTATCGGGAGTAAACTGGGCATGCTATGACAACAGAGAGGAAAATATGATTCGCACAACAAAACAGACAAAAATAAATTCACTTCTGTGGTTTTGAGCCCCAGCCCCAGTACACAGAGCCTCTCTTCCCCAGTGGTCAACACAGTTCAGCTGGACAGGAAGAGGCAGTCTGTGGGAGCGACAAGCTAAAGCTAATTCTTCTTTCTTTGTCAATTCCTAAAAAGGAATGCCCCTTTGCATGGATGCAGATTTTGGTGATTTCCTTCAGAAATCAACAAAAGCTGATCATTTGTTTATTGATCGTTTAGCTATTTACAATGTTAAACATGTAGCTTCAACAAAACATGCACGTACACAGCTTAAATGGTTTTTGCTAGTTTAAACCCTTCCTATTTTTAATTAATGGCCTGGGTGGGGTTTCCTTGAGCTTCACCCTTGTTTACATTACGTGCACAATGGAACACACACACGCACACACACGCACACACACACACACACACACACACACACACACACACACACACATCCTTGTACTACCTTTGTGAAGACCTTCATAAGTATAATGCTTTATCCAACTCCTTATCTTAATCCCAACCATTCCAGACTTACAACCGTGTCTTAACCCTCAAACATTCTCTGAAGCTCGTGCAGGACCAGCCAATGTCCTCACTTTCCAAAAATGTCCACTTCGTTAGTAGAATGCAGATTTTGGTGCCCAGTTTTTAGCAAGTACAAGAACACACACACACACACACGCACACACACACACACACACTGACACATTATCATGTCTTTAAACTTTGAAGTCTATAATAACGGCAGAGTCGAACAGGGAAAACGGGGAAGTGCAAAGATTTGAAACGTTAATGGAAACACAAGAGGAGGACAGAGGAGCCCCGGCTGTATTTATGTTTTCAGCGTTTCGCTTTCTTCTCGGCCAAAGCTGCCAGCATTCATTTCCCCTCTTGTCAACCTTCAAATTTGCACAACACCAATTAAGATGATAAAAAAGATACAATAATAATAAAATCTGAGGGCATGCCTGCACACTTGGAATTGAATTACTAAACCTGCAACTGGCAAACAAACATTTGAGGTTTCAAAATGTCAGTATCCTCAAAACGAGCAGTCCCTTAACGAATGCTGCTCACACAGGCTCTTTATGGCGCCACAGTCACACCAAAAGGAGGGTAAATGATTCTCGATTCAGTGTTACTCATTTGTAAAACGTCACACCCACCTCGTTTATCTCAAGACCCCCCCTAGCATAGCGTCACTTTTCCCAATTGATGTTGGCTGCTTTTCGCGGGGATTGTGCCAACACGTTATTGATAATTGGCTGAATTTGGAATGGAAACATGCCAGGTTCAGCTGAGCCTTAAGAATTTCTCGCTCTCTCTCTCTCTCGCCGCGTTCCCGTCTCACGGACCCACACTTGTGCACACTCTGGCACGCAGAGCGGGCAGCGAAGATCAGGTCATTTCCACTTGAGCAGTGAGGTGTGCACCGTGGTCAGTGAGGTGTGCATCTGTTCCAGCACATAAACAGTCTTCCCCTGCCTGAAGGCCTTATCAGCAACTGGCCTTCCTCAGGATGTCAACCCTGGCCTGACCCTCACACACACACGTACACACACACACACACACACACACACACATTAAGAGCAAATGGAAAATCCTGCTCATAGCTCTGTTCAATGTCTCCATCTAAATCATGCCAGTAATGGATAGTTGTTGCAACGGGAACATCTGGGAAGTGCTCGGCCCTCTCTTCCCAAGAGGTTGGGCACAAACTAAAATGAATTGTGACCTGCATCGCAACACTCTTCTACGCATATATGAATCTAAACACGATCCATTAAAGCTGAGGATGTGGGGGGGTGGGGGGGGGGGGGGGGGGGGACAAACAGCTGCAGATTAAAAAGCTGCATGAAAAATATGGCGAGCCAGAGACAAATGAGACATGTAAAAATGAGCAGCGCTGATATGCTCCGGGCTCGGCGGAATGAAAATGGGATATTTGTTAAACGGAGTCGCAGGTTCGGGGGGAGCGTCGGCGACTCCGGGGCAGCGGTCTGTGGCCTCGAACCTGTCCTCATAATTTCATGCTTCACTTTACAGGTAATTAGGTTCTCCGGATATTTCTACACAGCTGCCATAGTGAGAAATTAAATAAATAAATAAATAATGAGGGGAGAGTATAAATAAATCTGTATTCGACCCCAAGCTGTTGTGCAGCTCGTTACACCTGCATATTTACAGAATCCTGCAGAATCCTTGGTTTGAAACGGCATATAGATTTTTAATAGCTGGCATTTTGTTTGCAGACATACTCATCTTTAGGTATGATTTAGTTAACTACCGGTACTTTAGGTAGTTAAAGCCCATTTTGGTCAGCGCCGTCTCTGTGCAGCAGGGCTCTGGCCCGTTCTATGCAGAGGGTGTGAAGTCTCCCCAGTGCCTGCTGGGTCAAAGAACATGCTCATTAGGTTAATTGGAGACTCTTAATTGTCCTTAAGGCTGACTAAATGATGTGTGCACCTCGTGATGGTGATGGACCTGACCAGGCCTATCCTGCTTCATGAGCAGTTTTGGATGCTAGGTCAGACCTTTTGCTCTCCTTGAAAACATTTGGGAGGACAGAGTCGGTCATGTGATCTGTATCTGAAGGTGTCCTCCTGATGCTGAAGGTGACCTTCTTCCCACAGAACCATCAGATCTTTCTGCAGCCACCTGTGTCAGCTCCAGTAGTTCTCCTGCAGTACGTTACTGTAAACTATTATCACACCACAGCTCTCACCGCTACCCTGCCTTTAACCCTCTGCTTTGATAGCTCAACTAGCATGTTTCAACCCTTTGAGCTCTTTGCCATGGGAGACCAGTGAAGAGGTCATTTTCACACAGTCCCCAGGGTCACGTGGCCCTGGGAATCCCTCGGCCACGACACAAATCCTCAGCATTATACCCGATATTATTCAGTGGCTCCCGCTCCATTTTACCCCCCCTCTTGTTTTGAATGAAGGAGAAGAAATTCAGCCCTTGACCTCTGCCAGCTGTTTCCCCATTTTGACTTTGTAATTTAATTTCCCCGACCTTGACAATAAGCAAGGAGTAATGCCCACTGAAGCTCTGAGGCTCTGCGGTGGGATCTGATCCCCCCCAACAAGAGAGGGCTCATGTGATCGGCAACCCTCTGGGCTACTCAGAACCCTCTTTCAGTCCATTGCATGAGATAAAAGGATGGGAGCTGATTTGCAGCAGTATGTTACATGTTGTGAGGAGGGGATTTAGACAGGTGAGAAACACTGTCTGACTTTATGCAGCTTAGCAAAGAAAATGTCATTTTTCTCGCCATTAAAACTATTTGAAGCGCGTCGTGACTAAAATCTGATCTTGTTTGCGTCGTTGCATGGTAGAATTTATAGTAGAAAAACATGTAAAGGACCAATTTGGCTTTGGAGACCCTACTGAGGATCACCTGCGTGGTCGTTTAGACAGCGGCCGAGCCGAGCTGTGCGTGTTTTTAGCCATGAGGCTCAGGTGCTTTGATAGAAGAGAACTGCCAGCCCACACATTAAGGATCTGTTAATGACTCTTGGACAGGCAGAGACAGTGGATCACTTCTGATGTTTCTAAAAGGCATCTTTGATGCAGCCCAAAGCTTAACCAGGTCAGCGGGCTCCACTGAGAGCGTGGCTCTGGTTGACCTCCAGTAATAATTAGGCTGGTGCAGAGTAGGAGTTCACTGAAGAGCAGGCATTGTGCCACAGGCTAAACCCACACACACACACACACACACACACACACCCTATTGATGCATGAATGAACAGCAAGCCTGACAAAAATAACCGGACACACAAAAGTACACCAAGCTGCTCCCTACTTGTCATTGCATCAACACACATTTGTAAAGAAAACATGCAGTGAGGCTGTTTTCCATCGTTCTTAGAGGGCTGAGTGTGATCAAGATCACCATCACTAATATTGGGTGGTGTGTTTACTGGACCACTGGATTCCTCTCCTCTCCTCTCCTCTCCTCTCCTCTCCTCTCCTCTCCTCTCCTCTCCTCTCCTCTCCTCTCCTCTCCTCCCGTCCCCTCCCCTCTCCTCTCCTCTCCTCTCCCCTCCCCTCCCCTCCTCTGCCCTCCCCTCCCCTCCCCTGCCCTGCCCTCCCCTCCTCTCCTCTCCTCTCCTCTCCTCTCCTCTCCTCTCCTCTCCTCTCCTCTCCCCTCCTCTGCCCTCCCCTCCCCTCCTCTCCTCTCCCCTCCCCTCCTCTCCCCTCCACGTCTCATCGCTCTCCTTCTCTCACCTCATGGCATGTGTCTATTTTTGCAGGTTAGAACACAGATTTTCCCTCAGACATGTGTGAATCTGTGAAAGAAAAGCAGGAGAGCGTGGAAAACGCTCACACACACACACACACACACACACACACACACACACACATATAAATATATATAGATGAACAGGTGTATCATATGCAAATTGATAAATGTTGATTGGATTCTGGAGTAGTCCTGCTTGCTCTGCAGGCTGGACTGCACCATCATCTCCCTGGCTTCATGGTCCTGCTGGTGTCAGGCAGGCTGTTTATCACCAGGAGGTGTGAAGGAATATTCTTTGCACGGATGCACTTTCGTACTTCATGCTTGTCCAGAGGGGTTTCCTGAGTGCACACAAGTGTGCCTTTCCTTTGTCCTGCCTGTGTCAGTAGAAAACAATAATTAATGAGCAGGGACACCTACGTATATTGGAGATATGAATATTTTAAACCTGCTGGATATTTCTTTGTGTTGTGTTGTCACTGCAGCGACAGTATCTGAATGCGGGATAGGTCACTCGTTAATTGGCAACACCAGCTGCTAATTCAGTCATAATGCTAACACGGCTCCAAAAAGAAGCGTTTGTCTGTGTGCTGAATAATGGATGATATTTCATTTCCCTTATTGGTAGCTAAAGTAGGCAGCAGCTCTCACAAGGAGGACAGTCTGAAAAATGAAGACGTGTTTTCATATAGACGCTAAACTGCCCGACTGATAACAGTTGTAACAGTAACAGTTGCAGGGAGGGAATGGCGCTATCTGGGCCTTCCCAGATAAGGCAGAACCAGGACAGGTCAGATAAAGCATTTTTCACAGTAAAGTTGGCGAAGTGAAAGCTACAGTTGTAGCGGTGAATTCCCACTGACTGTACGGGAGCAAGCGTTACATTAGCACTGCTGTGGATGTTTATGCGGTGGCCGAGTCAGAGATAACATGATTCAGTCGGAATATTTGCAGTGCGTGCTAAAATCCTGTACAGAGAGGCTCAACAGAGGAGGACTCTATTGTGATTTATTTGCTTGTTGTTGTTTTGTTTTTTTTGCTGAATACAGCAAAGATGTTTATTGTGTTACAAACGGAATCCCGTCTGGCTGCTGATGTGGTGTTTCAGCTGTGGGATGGGAGCGTGCACGTTCCTTTGCTTCTGTAGACCATCAGGTCAGCGACGGCTGCACCTCAAAGTTTGACTTTGTGTGTTTAAATGGGCTTCATGACCAGTTTCTTTCAGCGTACTGGGCAGAACAAAAGCAGCTCTGTCCAACTTTAACAAAGTTAAAAACCTCAGGAGGTCATTGACCACAAACATCATGGAGTTATTTGAATATCTTATTTATCCTGATGAAAACTTGAAACAACAGAGACATGTTTACTGGTCTCTTTTTAAGCCTGTATTTTCAAACTTGTCACTTAAATACAAAGAAAATAACATCTATATACTGCAGCTTGCTGAACTAATACAAATGTTTCTCTTATTATTACTTTTCTATAATAGATTCATGTTTCACTTTGTGGTTATTTGTCTGTGAGAAATAAAAAACCTCAAAGGCAAAACTGCATTCCTACAGCATCCTTCTCATTAGAGGCCTGTGGGATGGTTTTGCCACTGTTTAATAAAGCTCACAGGCAGAAGTTCCCTCTCTGGGGTTTAGCGCCAGATGTTGTGTAACACAAGAGGAAAAAAAAATCACATCCCCATTGAATAAAGTCTCTTCTATACATACTGGGAAAGACTGGATCAAACTGGGTTACTAATGAAGGCAAAGGGCATAATGGTGCTGCGGATGTTCTGGTACAAATGCTGTATAGTTTGGGTCGTGTAGGGGGGACTAACTCCTGAAACACTGATCCTGGAAATGAGCCCAGTGAGCAGAGGAGACGGATGAGAAGAAAAATATGCACATTTCCCCCCATAGATTACCTTCCGGATCTGGATGGAGATGACATTTGTTTGAGCGACCCTGTCAGGTTCCTCGGCACTACCCAGGAGCAGCTCCTGCTGTAGTGCAAAACTGCATCAGCACCTTGAAAAAAACCCACACCTAAATGCACTAATGTGCTTGTTTGAGATCCAAAATAGATATTTTAAAGGCTTCATCCTGCTTAACATGAAATAGAAACATCAAGACCTAAATTCTGTATTAGAGCTGCTTTTATATGTACTCATTTTTATTTATTTTTTTAAATTCTAAGGCCAATTTGCTGTTCTTAAGCCGGGCAGCTGCCGGTGTTCTCAGGGTGGTTTACGTTTAAACCGAGATAGCTGGTCAGGGGTGTGATAAGAACCAGGGACTAGTGCCATCGCTGCAGTCCTGTCGCCCCTCTGCTGCGCCTCACAGAGCCGATGATTACCGGAGCTGCAGCTGCAGGAGGTGCTCGGCACTTTGCTGTGTGTGCACAGGAGATTGCGGCGCGCTTCCTTAATGAGAATGAGAACGCAGCCCGATCCGACTGAAGCAGTGTTGGAGGTGAGAGATGCAACGCCAAAGCCGCTCTGCCAGCCTGAGATACAGCCGCCACTCCCGCGTCTGCCTCTTCTTCACCGTGTCACCCACTTTTTCATTTCCCCAGCCGCCCACTCCACGTCTCTCAAATCTTATTTCCTGCCTGCCTGTCTTCTGCCTAAGCCTGCTTTGCATCAGTGTATCAGACTAATTGAATCTTCAGTTCTCGGGGACTCCAGTGTAATGACCCACGACATTCAATTAATGCTCTCCTTCCTTCCTGGTGGTTTGATTCTGGAGATTTTTTTAGTTTTGGGTTGGCATGTGGAGCGCCTGAGCTGCTATCTGAGAAAAAAAAAGCTTTCGTCAGGATAACTTTCAAACCTCTGGCTGCCGCTATCATCTTATTTACTGCGCTCTCAATATTGTCGGTCTCCCAGGCCTCACATTACCGTCCTCGCCTCTCGGCCAGCTGTTACGTTTATTGGATTGGCGCTGAGAGACGGTTGGACGTCGCTTGAAACCATGTGTGAATTTGCGTGACTCAGACGCACGTTGGAACCGGGATGAATACACACACAAAAAGCGTGAGCGAATCAGTGCTACGGCAGTGTCAGACGTTCAGATTTGTGCAGCTTACTCGGGTTAGTTGTAATCCTGTGCAGATTGAGCGCCATCATCGCCGTGAGCTGTTTAATCACAAACCTAACTGTGCATACTTTCCGTCACAAAGGATTTTCTCTTTAAAAATGATTACAATGACAATAAATCATTACTTGTGAATTTTAATATTTATTCATTTATGCACGATTAGCACCTGCAACACAATTCCTCTCTTGCTCTCAGGCCTTTATTACCCACATGAGCATGGAAAATTTGAAAACATTTGTCTTCCTTCTGGAAATAAGGCTGAATAAATTAATACACATAAATAATAATTGCTAGTGACGCACAGTTGTTCGCGCCTCATTTCTGTTGTTACAGTCGCTTCCTTCTTCTCTGGGAAAGCAGACAATGAATGACATGAATGGCTTTTTTCCAGGTGCTTTGGTGCTGGAAAGTCACCAAATTGACCCATACTGAAAGTAGAAGTATTCATCAGCGGCATTTAGCAACAATTTAAAAGCTATGTGTGTGTATTTTTTGCGAAATTGCCCTGGAACAGGTTTAATTAAAAGAGAGTGCGTCTAAAGATCCTTTAAAATCTGCACTGTGGGGAACGCTGCTTTGGGGAAATCACTAGAAATCCCCGACTTTTTTAGCTCTTCTCTCCGTCCCCTCTCTCCTGCTGTACTCTGTGTCTCAGTAATGATCTCATTAAGCAGGATTTTGTGTCCTGCCCACTGTGTATAGCTGCCAGCGGAGTCTGCTTGTACTTCACTCAGCAATTACAAGCCAAATTTTTCTGCTCAGGAATCGGCTAATTAAGCCTGGAGGACAACGCATTGATCGCTGTTGCCATGAACATCGGGGGAAGTCAGGAAGGCCTGCACTGTCCTCACATCTGGGACATGCAGAAGCAGGGGACTGATGAATGGTTGCTATGGTAGCAATCACATGGTGTCAGATTCTGTGCAGAGGCTTTCGGTCGGTTAAACTGTGTCTGTCCTGCATCTTTGTGTGTCCAATAGGGCCACCAGTTCTGCTTTAGGTCACCGCTTGTTTTCATTCATTGCAGATCAGTCTGTGCTACAGGTGACAAACAGCGCTTGTTCCTGTTTGTCCCCGGGGGTGCTAGATGCCATTTTGATTGATTACATGCTAGCTCGGGTATTGCTTGCCTTGCAGTCTGTCCTTATGTTGCTCAAAACACAGCACAATGTTTCCAGGATGCCGACACATTAACACCTAGTTGTTGTAGCAATTTCACAAGAATACAAATGGAAATGCTAACAAATACTTTCTGCACTAAGAATGCGTCACACATAAAACAGTGCATGACGCCCTGAAAACAAATCTCAATGCAAAAAGATTGGGACTGGAATTATTCATCCTCCACCTGGCGAAACACAGCGAAACACATATCCAACCATTCACATACGCTCACATTTAGAGTCTCAAGTCAACTGAATATGAATGTTTTGGGACTGTGGAAGGAAGAAGAAAAGACATCCAGTCTCAGGGACATAGGAAGGCCTGAGCAGGAATTGAACCTGGAACCCTGGGAGACGTTTTAATTAGTATTTCAGGTACTTTATAGTGTCACAACCCCTTAGATGTGGATAGACTCCCTGGCTTTTCTTTGTTTTATTGGATATTTTATGGCAAAACATAATACTTTAAAAGTTTTGACCCCTTCTTAGTTTTCAGAAAACTCCTGTAAAATAAACAAAGTGGTCGGAATTATCGCTTCTCCAGCTACAACAGAGTTTGATGGTGAAGTAAAGATTCCCTCTATGGACTCCTCTCTGGCTGTTGTCTTAGAAAATAATGTCCTCTGTTGTTTTGACTGAGACAATAAACATAAAGTCATTCCTTTTCTCCTGCAATGATATTAGCATTGGCTGTTTTGGCTTCATTATAAGGGAAGACCTGATTTATTTACCATAATTCCCATCCTCTTATTAGAATATTTCAACACATTTCTTTTGGTCTAATAACTGGTGCTGCTGTTTATTGCTTTAAGGCAACAGTTTGTAATATAATAACAGTATTATGTGTCAGTGTATAACTGCAGTTGTAATAATGTCTAGCTTTGATTTTACATTTATTGTTGTATAAAGTAACTTTTTGCAACATGGTAAAAATGTTTTTTAAGAGGACAGAATGTTTAAAAAGTTGAGAATTATGGCTCAAAGGAAAGTAAACTGAGGAAAATACATTTCAAACTGCGTACTTATCCCTCGCTGCTCTGATGTGGTGATGAAACTAAAGGCTGAGTAACTGAACTGAGTTCCATTTGTGATTAAAAAAATATCCTCATCCCTCTTTTTCTGTTTGATCTAGCCCCACACCTCCAACTGTAGCAAGCACAAGTCGATGACTGAGAACTCCGCCGCCCACGATGGAGAAGAAAAATGGTAAATGTCACCAAACCTTTATTTAAAATGATTACTCTTCTCTGACTTGTTCAACAAATCAATTGCTTCCGCGGGTGAAGCGTGAATGGCGATGAAGAGTGAGCTTCTACTTTCCTACCACAGTGTGTCCCGTAAGGTGCCGCAGCGTGAGCAGCATTTTCATCGCTTGTTAGCTTGTTTTGGTGCAATCGCTGCATGATAATCACTTCCCCTTAAGTGAGCTGAGTTTACATAATTAGGCGCCGCGTGTGCGGCCAGGAACAGACTGTCTGTAGGGGTCAGGCGGAAAGAGTAACAATAATTTGCAATCTATTCATGTTCATTTCCTCCTCTGAACAAATGTTAGCTGTGACAACATAGACCACGATGCTCATTAAGAGTTATAGTACGAAAGCAGTGTCGTGAAGGAGGAAAGGCCATTTTGATAATTAGCTTTTGATGTTTCCTTATGGACTTTTTTCGCCTACTAATTATCTTCTTCATTCACCTCCATGTTGATTTCCTGTAGCCAATGGTGTTCAGACCAAGGCCAGTGAGGGCGGCGCTCCAAAGAAGCAGCTTCCCTACTCTGTGGAAACTCCTTATGGTTTCTACCTTGATCTGGATTTCCTCAAGTATGTTGATGATATTGAAAAAGGAAACACAATCAAACGGGTCCACATTCAGCGCAGGATCAAAGGTCCGTCGAAGTTCAGCACCTTGCCAAGGAATTTCAGCCTCCCTGGCCATGGAGTCAGGCCTGTCCCCAAAGAAAAGGACAGCACGTGGTCTGGGACATCCACCCTGGGCCCCAAGCCTAAATCACGAGTGGCAGAGGTTCAGCAGATCTTTGACTTCCGAGCAAGCGAGAGTGTAACTTCCACCCAGAGCAATAGGGCCGCAGTTAGCCCAGGTAGTAGCTTCATTTCAGCGAAGCCCAGAGATGAAGCTCGGGAAGGCGACGGGAGGACCATTCCGGGTCAAGCTCGTCCGAATCTGCTCCGAGCGTCGAGCATGCCGATTACTCTGCAGCAACGCAAAGGATCCGATTCAAGTAGTCCTGATCGCACTGTGGGAACGCCAGAAACCGGGTCAACAGAAAACGTGTTCCGAGCTTCCCCGGACATCACGGAGAGACGGAGCATTCCCCAGGATCGCACAGGACTTCACCAGCAGATCACAGTGGCCCTGAAAAGGGTCAGAGAGCTGGAAGAGCAGGTGAAAACCATCCCAGAACTAAAGGCTCAGATCTGCTCATTAAGGGAGGAGAGGGAGAAACTACTGCTTCAGCTCCAGGCCCATGTTTGCACTTCACCCTCCACAGTAGTTCCCAGCTCTAATACCGAAACACTCCCATCTGGGAGCACTCAAGCTACTGGAGTTTCCGAATGTTTGCCAACAAAGGAAATAACAGGAAAAGAGAAAATAAGCGTGTTGGTGAAGGAGAGCGATATCAATTCCGAAAGGGTTGAGATTTGCTCAACACATAAAGAAACAGGTGGACAGCTAGGGCAGAAATCTGACGGACAAACACAGCCGTCAGAGGCAAATGTTCCACCAAAGGTAGCAGTGGAGCATCCGACAGAGCTAACTGTGCAACCGCTGCCACAGAATGTTGCAGGGCAAGAATCATCGTTACCCGTGGGAGCGAGAAAAGATGCTAGCAGGATTCACGATGATGCCGTAAAAGGAGGGAAAAGTGAAGACAGTAAGCAGAAGCTACAGGAGAAGCTTTCAACACTGGAGGCCAAACTAGCTCAGGCTAGTCAAGAGCTGGATAGAACCACTGGTCTCTTGAAAGAGCAGCTACAGGAGAACAAGCTGAAAGAGGAGAAAATCCTCCAATTAAGTGAGGGGGTTAGAGAAGAGGTGTGTGTTGCAGAAACACACAACAGGTCAAGAAGAGAGAGCATTGACACAGGGACAGAGACTGACAAAGTAAATTTTGCCAACCAGGAAACAGAAACGGAATCACTCCACACTGCAGATCAGGGAACAGATACAGATAGAATCTGCATCGAAGTGCATCCGCCAAAAGAGAGGACAGGAAGTATAGATCATGGCACAGAGACAATTAAAACTGACACCTGTGAACAGGTGACAGAGATGGATGAAGGTGCTGCTGTGAGCCTGCACAGACCCAGAGCAAACAGCATGGAAAGGGGGACAGTAACGGAGAGGATCGTCACGCAGGATCAAACAACAGAGACACCCGTAGCGGAGAGGATAAACCAGGTCACAGAAACCGACGGGGAGATGGTTACAGATCATCCACAGAGCCCAAGAGCTAGCAGTGTAGCCCGGGGAACGGAGATGGAGCGCGTGGACACAGTGGACAGGGTGACGGAGACAGTGGAAGCACAGATGACAGATCAGCAGACTGAGACGGTGATCAACAGACAGCCAGACAATCCAACTGTAAATGCTGAGAGTCAAGAGGTAGGAAGCACCCCATCTCAAAGTGAAAGTGAAAGCACTATCGTTGGTGAGAGAGTGAAGGATGAGGAAGTAAGTAGGGAGCGCCTCGGAGATATTGGAGACAGTTTAACTGAAGTCATCGAAATCAAACGCAACCAAACTACCGATTCAGATGTAGAAACCCAGGAGGCCGCAGCGTGGGGACATACTGACTCGAAGACCCAGATGATCTCGGTGAAAAGTGATTCGGAAACAAAAGAGACTAAACCTACAAAAAGTGAGATACCAGACATTTTGGACGCACAACCGGTTGCACTTGAGATTGTTGACAAGACTCAAAGAGAAGACAGCGAGACTCTGCGTGTGACAGTAAAAGAACCTGCAGTAGGTGAGAAGATGGTAGTGCCTGTACGCCCCCAGAGAGGCAAGAAACCTGCAGCAGAACCGGCAGAGCCCTCAACTCCTCAACTTCAGGCTGCGCCTCCCCTTCCACGAAGAGGATCCAGTGAAGCACAATCCCAGCAGCCCCAGCCCCAAAGCAAAAACCAACCACAGGCACAAATAAAAGGCCCGCCACCACATGAGGACACACAGAAGAAACATCCTGCGCCAGCTCCAGCTCAAAATGAAGCTGTCACAAAGAAATCTCCAACGGAGTCTGGTCAGAAAAAGCCCCAGTCCCAACCTCAGACTCAGGGTTTAAGTTCAGGTGAAGGCCAGAAATCTCAGCCTCTGTCTCAAACCAGTAAACCAACACGGGACTCCAAGGAGCTTAAAGCAACTCAGAAGGGATCTAGTCTGTCACAACCTCCCCAACGTGGAGAAAGTCAGGCCCGCACAACTCGACAGGGGTCCTGCGACACCCAGACACAAACTCAGGGCTCCCGTAAAACACCCAGTGAGGCGAAACCTGCTCACAAAGATGGCAGCGACGCGCAGTCGCTGCGCAGAGCCTCCGGCGAAACAGCCCAGCGCCGCGGCTCCAGCGAAGCCCAGGCCTCGCGCCGGGACAGCGGTGACGGACAAACCCCGCGAAGAGGGTCGGGCGAGTCGCCGACGTCTCCCGCGGCTTTGGGTCAGGTTGTGACCCGGTTAACAGGTCTCCTGGGAGAGCAGTGGGCACAGCTGGGGAGCAGCTCCGGAGCACAGCAGACGGCCGGCCAGCAGGAGAGCCCCGGCACACACAAACAGACGGCAGGGAAAAGAGCAGAGGCAAGCAAAGGGGCATCGGCCAAGCCCGCAGGGAAGGCGGCGCCGCCGGCAGCGGCAGCAGCAGCAGCAGGGAAGGCAACGGGGAAGCCTGGGCCTTCCAAAATGAGCTCCATTCAAAGTCAACTGGTCAGCTCCCTCAGCGTCCTCTCTGCCTTCTATTCACCAGGACAAAAAGCCGCCGGTGCCGGCAAGAAGCAAGAACAAGGTAGGCCGACATGGGGATGGGTGCCATTCAGATCCATTCACAGCGCCAGTACCATGCGCAGATGTGACGTAATTTCCCAGTTTACTCAAATGTCACAGGTAGGAAGAGGATGAAGTCATACAAATAGCATAATATATATATATTTTTAAATGATAAATGAGTTGTGGTTTTGGGTATATCCACTGAAAAGGTAGCCCTCGCTTTAGGCCCATTTAGGCCCATTTCCATCTCTGTGCAGCCTTGTTGTCAACAGTTTTGGGTTAAAGGATTTCCAAATGGGAGCAGCTGAGCGCGACCAGAGGAGCTCCACACGGTTGGAAGTCGTTCTCCGTGTTGTAGCGGTTGTACAATGACTCTCAGCAACACACACAATATCAAACTGAAATCAGCTGGTCTGCTTCTTCGCTTCGACCCGAGACCACACGGGTTCTGTTCCATTATTCAGAGTGTTTCTGATGTGCTGTCAGATCTCATCTATAAGCTCTTCTCTCAACGGTGCTACACCCCTCAGTTGTTTGTGTAATCCCTCAACACGGTAGTAGCCATGATCCATTCAAAGAAATGGAATTTGCAGACCTTTGCTCTTACATAGGTTATGCTGAGAGTTGGTATTTAGGCCACAAATACAGACGCTCCGCTTCCAAAAGGTTTAAAATAGCAAATCGATCATTGACATGCTGCGTTCTCACACCATCTCTAGAGATATTTGGTTGTTCTTCTTTGATGGTGGTATCCACAATGCCTTCAGATGCTGGTTCCTTGGCACAAGGTTGCATCCTTATGTTCCCGTTTGAAAATTACAGCGCGTCTGCACCTCGTCTGCTGTCAGATCCGAGTAAGACGGCCGACCCGGGCCTACAGCCAAGAGGAGTCAGCAAAACACACAATGTAAAAATCAATCTTAGGGCATTACATCCCTCAGCAGGCCTGACATTGACATTGTAGTCAGTGAGGCTTGCGATATTTAACCATCTGCATTGACCTGGAGCTGGGTTGGTGGTCCTAAATGAACTACATCATCCTGGATCACGATGTATATCCATACATATACTGTATGTCTTCACAAGCTGCAATTAATCTATGTAATTAGCATTAATTGTTCAGCAATTCATTATTCAGAGTTTAGAAGAAAGCGCGACACTGACAGGGGCTCTACGGGTGGAAATACACCAGAGAAGTTCTTAAATGTGTTCTAGCTGCTGTCTTTATGCAGTCAGAGGCTTTCGATCCCAAACTGTGTTTTATGTCAGTAGGAGGAATTTTAACTCGCGCAGTCCCACAGGTTCACAACATAAACACAAAGAAAATCTCATGTTTTTTTTCTTCCCGTCCTCCCTTTTCCCTTTTATCTCGCTCTCTCCGTCTCCCTCTGTCCTCTGACTCTCCAGGTCTCAAATCTATTATGAAGAAAGAGGGCGCCGCAGACAAGCAGGGGAACAAGCGAGCCAAAAAAAACCTGAAGTTTGTTGGGGTGAATGGAGGGTAAAGCATTCTTCTTAATGAGCAGCATGTGTTCTTTTTCTATGCAACCCAATGGAGAAAGCTAGAAGATGGATTGGCCATTTGTTAACAGTGAGGCATTATATCGTCAGCTGCCAGGAAAACAGCTTTCCTCTTGTTCACCAGTCTGACCACAGCGACTGTTCATAAAATGTCTCCAGCTGTGTCTTACACATCTGTTTCATCAAGCCGTTACAGACTCACTGTCCTGAATCTAACCTCACACTCTGTGTGTGTGTGTGTGTTCTTGTACTCACTACCGAGTACCTAAATACTCATTCTACTAGTAATATTCTACTAGTACATGTCCATGAAAGTCCTCACAAAGATAGAAGTACAAGGATGTGTGTTCTCTATCTGTTCATGGCTGATTACGTCAATGTTGTATTGACGCAGTTACAAAATGAAGAACAATAGATGCACACAAACGATTTGTGTGCTCAGGTTTTTTAACATATATTCCAGCAAATTGTCAATAACTTGACAAGGTAATCAATCAACGTGATTGATCCATCAAATGCATCGACGTATTTTGGATTTCCCTTTCCTGAAGATGCGACTTGTCAGACAACATTTCCTTCGCCTATCTTCAGAGTTCTGCCCACACCAGGAAGTGGGATGCTGTTTGGGCTTCTCTTTGGTTGCTCTGACCTATGTTTGGACTCCCTGGAGCTCCGCTGGAATCTAGGGAATGCCGTGCGGCCCCTGAACGCCTCTTGTGGTGTCTTGATCTTTTTGCATGAGTTTGTCCATGAATCGGAGGCATTGAGTAGAGGCTTATCTGACAAAGGATCCTTCATTACACACTCCACTGACCACACACACATGCTATCTTCATACCTTCCTCGGTGAAGAAGGCGGTGTTGTGTTCAAGGTCGCATGGTGAAGGGGCATATTTATTGATTTTCATGTGTATGTTTAACTTTGTGAAGGATGTTTGGGATCTGTGGGCCACGTTTGTATCGGACAAGCATCTTTTTCATGTTCAGGGTTCTAAACCCTTATTTATCTAGCTTTTACTGTGGACACGAGCAAATTTGTTTTTCTTTTATAGAATATTCCATTGACATCTACATGTTTTACATGTACACATTTGCTTTCAAAGGCCACATGAAACAACCCAACATCACAGAAATATTTCAGTTTTCAGAAGCTCAAGGCTTCTTCCTTCTTCTCACAAGTGGGACGATCCCAGTGGCATTTAAAATGCACATCTAAAGAAACTTCCAACTTTAAAAATAATCAAACAGGGCAGCCTCTTTCAGTACTAATATACATTTTATTGTAGAGTTTTCTGCTTCTACAATTTGTGTTATTTTGACTGAAGGTCCATTCAACTAAAGCCATTAAATATTATTCAGTATCTAAAATTAATGAGAAGCTGTTTAGCATCAGATTTATATTGGCCCCACTAACTAAATCTACCCCACTAACAACATCTGTGGGGAGAAAACTTTAGATTGGCTGTACAGTGCAGCTTTTCCCCACCAGAATAAACTCAATGTGCACCTCAGTGTTGGCTGTTTGTGTGCACAGAAGCTCTGGAAACCTCCACGGTGTTGTTCTCCTGAGCTCTTCAGCGGACAGCAGCTGCTTTACACTCACATTGTCTAGAACTCTGGCAGGAGGTCTCTTCATGCAATTACTGCACAGCAGGCTTTAATATTCCCATGATTGTTGCTTCAAAACCAAAAACTCAGCACCAAACCAAGGCCAGTAACATAACATTGTCTTGATTATGTGACTAAATCCTGACGATTCCAGACCATTTCAATCTGTCTTCAACAGCTTAGATAAGCTACAAAATGCGACAACTTTGTTCTTGTTCAGATATGAGTCCACATCCAGTGAAGAATCCAGTGGAGAGGAGAAGCCGAAGGCTGAGGTAGAGGAGGAGAATAGCTCGGAACCAGAGGAGGAGACGGAAAAGAAGACGGAATCTGAGCCGGCGGAGAAGCCTGTGGAGGAAGCAGAGGCCCAGCAGAAGGATGTAGACGTCCCTGCAGCTGAAGGAGGCGCTTCAGGCGCAGAGCAGCAGAGTGAAAGAGGCCTGATGGATCCAGAAGTTAGCTCGGAGCTCCTGGAAGATCAGGCTGAAGGGTGAGGCAGACGGTGAACTATTGTATGGAGACATTACTTCTCTATGACTGAAGAAGTGTGTAATAGAGTATGAGCACGTGATAAATGCATGAGGTGAGCTGCTTTCCATTTCCTCTTCCTGGAAAGTTATAATAACGTCTCTCGGTTTAAAGGGAATTTCCTTAAAGGCTTAAAATAAAGAAATAGTGCTCTCAGCAGGGTCGAGTTTAAAAGGCTTCCGTCCCTGGATATTCCTGCACTCTGTAAAGCTTCTAGAAGTAAACACTGCAATATTTAAGACACCTCCGAGAGGTCAAACATGCTTCTTTATTGTGTCATTGTTTCCTTTTTTTTTTAAACCAGAGAGAAAGTCGACAAAAGGTTTATAGATGCTTGTGTTTATGTGAAAGATCGGATGGAAGAGGTCTCGTCCCCAGATAAAGAAATGGTGAGAATCCCCTTTTTTTAAATTCTCCTTCAGATGATTGATGGCAGTCTGCTCTCAGCACAGCTCCATGTGCTGTTCCTGTCTCTGAGGGACTCAAAATGATTTATTCTACAAATTCTCTTCCCTTTCCCCCCCCCGTTGCCTCTTTAGGCTTCAGTGGGTGCAATAATGTAGCGTTAAAAAAAAAGAGAGCAATTGTTCAAATGTGAGCTGTTTAACGACACTATTGCAAACATGTTAAGGGAACCATAGGAACTCGACACCAGCTCTGCTTTCACCGTGACGTCTCCGTCCCGTCTCCACAGCGTCAGGTCTTGGTCGCCCTCTACCAGGAGTGGTTCAGGGTGTCCAGTCAGAAGGACTCCCAGGCCGACACCGTCAGATCCTACCTGCGACAAGTGAGTTTGACCACGCCCACTCTGCTGCCGTACGTGGTGAACCTGACGGACGGCAACGGGAACATGGCGCTCCACTACTGCGTTTCCCATTCCAACTTCCCCGTGGTGAAACTGCTGCTGGACACCGGTGAGCGTCCCTTCGCCACTTTTGGAGCGTTTGGAATCCTGCCTCCGACTTGGCCAAACTTATCTTGCGTGCAGGTCTGTGTGAGACGGACAACATGAACAAGGCGGGCTACACTCCGGTGATGCTGGCTGCGCTGACGGCTGCAGACAGCTCCGACGACCTGGAGGTGGCGCAGCAGTTGCTGAAGCTGGGCAACGTGGACACGCGCTCCAGACAGGTGATCCCAACATTAACCCCGGCTTCCACTCACTCTCCCGAGGCTGGCGTTGGAGCAGAATGCTCTATTTCAGGCCCAAAGCCTTAGACTTTGATTGCACGCAGACCTTTATCTGTTTTCATCCCGTCCCATCTGCCCCCGAGTCGTTTCATTCTAATTCTCTCCACTTCTCACTCTCTCTCCGTAGGCGGGCCAGACAGCGCTCATGCTCGCAGTGAGCCACGGCCGTGTTGCCATGGTGAAGCTGCTCCTTAGCTGCGCCGCGGATGTGAACCTGCAGGACTACGAGGGCTCCACGGCGCTGATGTGCGCCAGCGAGCACGGGCACACGCACATCGTGGGCTTGCTGCTGGAGACGGGCCGCTGTGACCTCAGCCTCACTGACAAGGTGCCAGTTTAGAGCCCGGAGCTGGAACGCTTTGAGATAAAATGAGGAATAAAGATTTAGATAACACCGAGGCAGAGTGCAGATAAAATCTGCATTGATTACAGAGAAATGAAACAACTCAATTTAAAAGTTTTGCTGCCTGAGCCTTATGATTAGTTGGGGGGGCTGTTGGTTTGTTTCTGTATAATTTGTCAATAGACATTAGGCTTCTCCTAGATTCACCATTAGGTGCTAAGTAGCTGCCGTCTGACCCACACATGGATTGATTGTTCAACCTAGAACATTATTGATCCCTCTGGATTAATGATTCCCCTCTGCAGCCGAGGGTGCCGCGCGAGAACTTCGCCATATCAAGGTGCTCTTGTTCTGCAACGCACAAACATGCTGCACAGCCTCGTCCAATCGTGCTCTTTTCTACACACATGTGCTTTGGTGTCGTTCCTGAGGCGAAATTTGGAGTCTTTTTCAGTATTGATGTGGGGATTTTAAGCGTGGACAACTAATAGTTCAAACCATGGAGGGATCCAGTATTGTTCTATAAATGATCTAGCCCAAGTTTGACCATCTGGTTTTGTGACAGTCGGTGTTTTTCACCCCCCCAGAATGGACAGACAGCTCAAAAAGTGGCAGCGGGATCCTCCCACCAAGACATAGTTGACCTTCTGAAGGCCCACGCCAAGGCCTCGCCTCCCGCTGACCTCCTCTGAGCCAGGCTCACCATGTTTACGTCTCCTCGGCCCCCCGGACTCTCCATTCTGCAACCCTTTTGCCTTCCATCAGGAGAACGGCGCAATTAAGGATACACGTCTCTCACTATGTGGCCATTTTTCTTCCGCGTCTTTGCCAACATGCCCTGCGTGTGTTTATAGATATGCTGCATCAGCCACTCTCAGTATAAAGGGCACCAGTCAGATTGATGATGAGACAGTGTCATTATGATGAGCACGGCGCTACAGCGGCGACGGGCAGTGATGGACGGACTCTCCGCTGGATGAAAGATCATCAACGGGCTCTTCAAGCAAATGTAAGCACATGATCTACCTTTCAAATATACGAGATGAAATATGACATTATTTATATTTTCTTTTTTATGACACCAATGTCATTTTCATACATTTGGACATAAGCCATTGACAAGATGTTATATGTAGAATGTTATTGTATCAGATTATCATATAAAGTGTATTTTCTACTGTACTTTTATATGGTGTCGGTGTACAGTAAATAGTCACTCTGATAGAATTATTCAGATTAAATATGTATCGCCAAATTCTACAGAAGCTAAATCAAATTAAATAATTTATTGTCAATATTCCCCATCATTTGTTATATTTTCTTTTGCATTCGCATCACGGGAAGAGTAGTTTTGTTAAGGATTAAATATTTCTGCTGGACACAGAAGATTTTTGTAACTGCTATAAAAATGTAAGTAAAGAGAAATATTGAAATTAGATGATTGTATCGTGCAAAAAGGCGCAGCATGCTGTTGCGCAATGCCGCCCTCTAGTGGCTGTCTGGTAGTAGTGACGTGTGCTGTTAAACTGTCTCCTCAAGATTAATCTCTCACCTGTTTGCATTCCTTTACCACTGTACAGTGGATGTCTTGTATGCAACTGCTTCAGAAAGCACAAAGAATGTCCAGCTGGTTGTTTTACATTCCAATATTTAAAAAAAGAATCCCTCAACAGGAAGTAAATCTTATTTATGCTGGCATGGATGAAGTAACTGAAACAAACTCACAGATATAGTTTTTCAGTGGAACTGACAAATAACAATAATTTACTCACACTCTCACTTTGTTGCTGCACTAGTTTTTGTGTTTGATGTACATTAAGCTCAATTCTCCTGGTGGTTTAGCCTTAAAAGCAGCACTTTGTAAGCTGTTGAGCCTGAATCCCAAACACTGTTGACAATTCATGACCTGGGAATGAGTCTCAATCAACTACTGTGGCCTTTTCAGTCTGTCTCCCTGCTAATCCGCACCCTTATTCCTGACGTAACTTTGAATAGGTGCACTGTTCTGAAAATGTTTACAGCCCCACAGCTCCTGCACAGCACAGAAACCAGTTTACCAGGCAGAAAAACCTTATCGTGTGGCAAAAGCATAATTCAGAGTTAGACAAACTGGGACACTTCCAAGGAAAACTGTGACTAAATCCTGACTCAACCTCATAAATCTGGAAACTCGTTCATGTGGTAAATTTCAGTAGGTACTGTTTGGGATTTTTTTTTGTACTGGTTCTGATGTGATACGAGGTGAATTCAGGTTAATAAAGGCCCATTGTGATGTAAAATAGCTCAATTATATAAAGTTCCTGTATGTACTCGACAGTATATTAGTATATTAAAGTGTCTTTTGGGATCTTTATTTGCTGAATCACAGTGTAGCACAGTTTTTCCAAACAATGAGGGTGCCTTTACCCCTGAAAACTCTGAATTCTGACCCCCATTGGTTCCCTGGACTCTTATCTCCCCACGTGTCACACAGTGAAAGGTGATCAGAGCTGCGCCTCTGGGAGATGATGGCATATCTGGTCTTCCGTGCCTGTGTGTGAAGTTCTAACCTTGTGTCCACATTTAATTCAGCGTGATCCAGATGTTGGACGGTTTCTAAAGGGGCTCAACACCAAAGAACTGAAATCAGATCTGTTTCGCTTGGTGTGACGTACTTTGTTTTATCTGTAAATCCTGCCAAATACATGTACATACAGTATTGTGAAATATATATAGCAAGTATTGTCTGATAGTTTGCTCCAAAATTATATATATATATATACACACAAGTATTTATTCAAATGCTATATTTTTTATCATATATAGTATACTTATGTATGCATGGACAAATATAAAGCAATTTGTTTGGAAGAGCAGGACTTGATGGACTAATGCAGAGTGTTCCCTGATGATGTGACTGTCCAGTGTGTCGTTGGTTGGTTCTGCGTGTGTATGATCAGACCGGGTCGTGGACTGTGTCATGTGACAGACAGTATGTGGGGGGGGGGGGGGGGGGGGGGGGGAGTGAATTTAAGCTGTTGCCGTATGTACATGACAGAGTGAAATGTAAAAAAAAAAAAAAACAACAAAAAAAAATTAAAAACCTCCGTACCTCTCTGACATGTTACTTGTACTTCAGGATCATATGTTACCAATCAAAGAGAAATAAATATCAGTATTTAAAATTAAAGTGTCATGCAGTTCTTTGAAGAAGTTGTTTAAAACCCAGGACATAATGCCTTTTGGTCAAATGAGTGGTAAAGGATGAGCAAGAATTTTCTGCTCTGTGGGGATAACAAGTTGTTTATGAATCCTTTTTTGACTGTTGGTTAGCATTTATTTTTAAAAGAACTATCTCATTTTATCTGTTGCTGACAACTACTGAACCCACCACGTGGTGTAATGACATTTGAAAACCAGCAGGTGGCGGTATTGGCGCACCGATGAAGACGCTCTCGCTCGTATTTTTCCTTTAAAACTCGAACAGGTTCCTCCAAAAGTAACGGTTGATTTAAAATCACTTTGACGGTTTGACAATGTTAAAAGTCACATGTTGGTCACTTGACCACATGACATGTCATGTGAGAGACTTGAGCTGACCCTCTAATGTACTCAGTGCTTGTCACTGAAAGTAAGAAAGAGCAACAAAGGGCATTCTTTTAGTTGAAGTAAATATATAAATCTGGTCATGCTGGCTAAAATGTCTTCTTGGTTGCTAACAACACAGCAGCCAACACAATGACCCAGACAAAAGGATCCCAACACATGCACTCAAACCCAAGAGCGTGATGAACCGACGGTCTCACCTGATGGGCGCCTCTCGCTGGCTGTGCACCAGCCAGGCTCCAGACGGTAACTGCAGGTCATTCGCGGTCTCAAGGTACCTGGAAGTTCAGATCAGGTTGCATCTAATCGTTGGACGGCAAATGGCAACAGCAGGAGGGAATTCAAATTGAGTATTAAACCGGGGCAGCTAAAATCTGGCTAAAATCAAACTAAATTGTTAAATAAATGATGCACTGTAGAAGACAGATTATCAGGTATACATCAAATTTTGCACCTAATCTTTCCCAACACCTGAAAAATGTAATATTAAATTTATTTTATGAATTACAGATGGCTGGAAATTAATTTCTCTGGGAAACAGATGGCTGCCATCACATATATAAATAAAAAATAGGAGGGGGGGATTGCTTTCCTCTTAACTGAAGTGAGGACGCCTCAGTGCTGTTTATGGGCTGCAGTAATTACGACCACACAATGAACGCTGATGTTCTCGTGCACGCGTGAGCACAAACCACAACGTACTGAGGCCATTCCCAGGTTCCCAAACAGCGAGGAATGAGAGGATAATGAGTAAAAACGTTGTTTTTCTCTCCGCATCAGCTGTTGGCTGCAAATCTGCCAAAATGGAGTCCAGCAGGCGGCTCGCAAAGGATCTCTGTGGGCGTTGGACGCCCTCAACCGTCCCAGCAGGTGAAAGATTCAATCAAAACTTCTCACACATGCTGAAACATCTGCAGCACCAAAGGGTTACATCTTTGTTTTGCACATGATTGTGGCGCGCGTGCGCGTGCACACGCACAGCATTCGTGAAGGGGAGAGAGCCACAAAAGAGGAAACAAGCCCATTAAAACCACCTTCCCGCTGTGATGCGAATGCCCCGAAACGGAGATGACTCATGCTAAAGTGCCCTTCGCCTCACACGCAAACATACATCGACGTGCTTACATGTGCTTGACGTCACACACAGACACACACGAGTCTGGAACGATGCAGAGGCAGAGGAAGAGGAGAAGGCGGCGTACAAACATAAACATCAGCACAAGTGCCCCTAATCTGCATAGCAAACAGCGGCATGATGAGCGAGGCTCGTTAGCATTCACACTCTTTGCTGTAATTATCTGCTAATGGTGGTGCTCCTCCTCCTCAAGGGTGTTTCTGCATGTGGAAATATCAGCAAACACACACACACAGAAATATTTAAATAGAAAAAAAAAAGGGGAAGCACACACAAATACACACAGCTAAACAGGCGACGCAAAAGGCTGAAATCAGACAATTTGGGCAAATACACAACTTCACCTCATATATAAAAGGAGCACATGCACACACGCACACGCCCACCCACCTACACACACGCCCACACAGTTCAATAACCCTGCTCATCTGTATGCACCCGTGATTAATCTGAGCAAATTATTATCCAGGAGATAATAGGAACTGTCACCCACGAGGCAGGAAAATGTGCTTGTGTGTGTTGACTGAGACCAATAGATGCAACAAACAAGGTGCAAGAAAGTGAAGCACAGGGAGGAAAAGTGCAGGATTAGCGGGAAAAGAAACGAATAGAGAAGCATGTGAGTGCGTTAATATGTGGGGGAAATGCTGCTGCAACTACAAGCGACTGAAAAAGAGGAGGCTGAACTCTGGTTTGGAGACTAATCACTATTATTGCTTTTGTTTGTTTGGGGCGACAGTGATCTTAATGTTCTCTGCAAAGATCAACCTCAAAACAGGACAAATAGGAAATGTGGCCCAACATAGAAAAGCCGAATTCTTTCCCGCATTGTTTTACAGAATAAACTCTAAATGGAGACCACCTGGAGCTGAGAACTTATTGTTTCTTGGAGGCTAAAGCCGAACACTGGCTGGAAGTTCTCTTCTCATCAGGTGACTGTAGGTCTGACATTCGACCAACAGGGGGCGCAAGACATCAGCAGATGACGAGAAGAAGACTCCTCGAGTTGGAACCATTACACACAAACTGTAGATTCCAGATAGACAGAAATTCCGTGGATGGTTGGTGAAGATGACAAATACCTCCAATGATGCCAGAAATGCAGATGAGCACAGGCATCCCAGTCCTGCTGTGCTGGGATGAGTTCCATAAGTCATTCCATCCCAGAATCCTGTCAGATTTAATTCAAAGGGATGGGAGCAGACTGATTTTCCACCACTATAAACAACCTGGATGCTCCTCTAAATCAAAAATGAGTCCTAAATGACTTCCATATTACTAAATAGAGGCCAGCCGTCTATGTCTATGAACAAAAGAGAATTTTAATCTGTTTTGTAGGATATTATCAGATATGTGTCGTGATGAAAAGCCACAATGGCCAGAGGACGGGGACGTTTGATGCATGGTTATATTGTGGTGATATTCATGAACAGAAAACTGTCCATAAATACAATAAAGAGAAACCAGTGAGATAACTGCAGGAGAAATGAGAGGGGTCAGCCCATGACAGAACTCACCACCTTCCGAACCCTTTGATCCTCCGAGTCCCTCTGGTTCTGGTGGAGCTTGAGTGGTGCTGCGGGAGATGACAGAATGGGGAACTGGCAGGGCTGAATCTTCAATGAAGAGCACACAGCAACACTGACGACAGAGAGGCCAAAGAGCTTCGATATCCTCAGCCGACTCTCGCCACCGACTCATCCATCAGCCCCCCCGCGGAGCTGTCGTTTCACTTAACTCTCCAGGGACTCCAGGGATCCCCCGTCTCCTGCCACTTTGTCCCTCCAGCTTATACTGTCACTCCATTTCACCCTCACACTCCGGCTCTCCCTCCCTCTTTACTCTCTTTTCTAAAAACAAAAGCTTTTCATCCACCAGCATAAACTCAGACCAAAAAAAAAAAAGGGTTGAGAGCCCAGAAATGAATTAGACGGTTTATGTAGAATCATCTAGCTGATGGTTAATTACCCTGAGTAGGGTCAGTTCACCCTGACTGCTGAGCTGTCCAAGGCTTGTAAAGGAGTCGGTCATTTTGTCCCATAACGTGGGCCTCTGATAACGGTGTGTGACGCATTATTTATGCCACGCGTTGCTAAACGTGCTGGATGACGTAGCTCAGCTGAGTGTCAGCAGCTTTTAAATTCGTCGCTCGCTCTTCTGGTTGTCACCAGTTTTCAAAACAAGTTTGTTCTGTTCCCGATTATGACCCAAAGGTACGTATTCAGTCACTGTTCTTGGGTCCTGAAGGTGCTCAGTGACTTTTGCGGCTTGTTCGGACTCATCACGCAGTTCTCCTGGATAAGCGTTGAGCTCTTTGCACCTTCCAAAGGCAGCCTCGGCGCTCCAGCTGCGTCAGGATGTTTAGGGTGCAGCACGTGTGTGTGATTCTCAACCAAACATTCACAGAAGCCAGATGGAGCCAAGACGCATCGTGGGACAGTTTTTATAAATTTAATATATCAATATATAGAGATATTTCTCAACAACTTGATTTCATAGAAACGTGGGTGAGACCATTTTGGCATACAGTACAGGTAATCCATGTCAGTACAGAAGCTAAGGTTTTCCCCCCTAACCCCTCCAATCCCTCCCTCCCCCCCCGCCCACGCCTCCCACACGCACACTCACACACACACACGCACACGCACGCACGCACGGAACACGGAACCAAAGTGAAAGTACGCAGGAGCACGAAACAAGGCACCAATAAATTAAAATTGATCTTTAAAATAAAAAGCAAAACCAAAAAAACCAAAAACACAGCACAAGGAAATCTACCCGATGGAAGTAAATACAGTGTGACGGCTAAAACTCTGCTGTTAAAAAGCAACAAACAAACGGAGCAGAAGGACAGGAAGAAGTTAAATAAAAACACTTTGGCAGATTATTAATCGTAGTTACAATCAAGTAGTAAATAAATCCAGTGCTCTCGTGTTCAAATAAATTCATATATAGTCTACACTCCTTTGCCCCCCAGAGGTTTATGTACAGCTTTTTTTACAGACTTAAAACATTATCAAAAAGTTGTTTTTCTTTTTTGCCGTATGAAAATGTATTTACAAGTCAGGATTCAAAACCACCGGACCGTACCACTGGACTAACCCCCCCCCCTCACCTTTTTTCTCCCCTCCTAAGAGTGTTTTCTCTTTACACAGTGCAGAAGGCTCCTTGAAAAGTTTTGTGCAACAAACAGCGTAAAAAAAAAAAAAAAAAGCCGCTCACATGAGTGTGGGGTGGATGGAAACCCAGGTAGATTCTTCTGGAACAAAACGTAGGTAGTTCTGTCAAACCTGACTCGGGTTGAAGTTCATCAAATAAGAAAAAGACGGTTTTAAGCCCAACAGTGTTGATTTTTATCAAAATATTGCCCCCAGATTCTACACTGGAACATGGAAAACAAAGAACGTCAGCATTTAGAACGTGTGACAGAGTCCAAACGCGACGATGGAGAAAACAGTCCAGCGGCGAGGCCTGAATGAAGCGCCGCTTCTCTTCGTCCCGCTGGTTCAGGATCCAGACGGTTCATTGGTCGCTCCAGTGTTTCAATCCTTCAAGTGTGCTTGTGTCGACCTGGAAACTGATCGCTCGCTGAAAGGAAGGATGTCACAGATGAAGATGGAGGTGGGAGGGTGAGGGGGATGAGAGCGCGGAGGCGGCCATGCTGACGCCGCTCTCCCAGCTCCAGCTCAGCGATCCAAAGCTCGCGGAGACGTGAAGGCGGAGAGGTTGGCGAGTGATGCTAAGGAGCGTCCTGGTTCCGTCTGGATCAGGAACAGACAGAAGCAGCGTGCAGAGAGGAAGCAGAGGACGAGCGGGAGGACGGGCTAAAACTGGGAGCACACTTCAGGCTTTGTTAGGAGAAAACTACTGAACCCAGTTAGTACGGCGGTTAGAATTTGCTCTGGCGAAGCAGAAAGATCTACGGACCATTTGGTCCTTGAAGCGCTCGACGCTTTACGATAAATCCACAGAGGAACGTGGAAGAGGACATTTCTGGAAAGACGGATATCCACCCTGAAAGCAGCCCTGCGACTAAAACAGCTCAGCTTAAAAAGCCCCCCTCTCTACGCAGCAACACACCTGGATTATCCAGGAAGCAGCAGAACCACGCAGATAACTCCTCCAGCTCTTCAATAGGAGGTTCAATTCCTCGGCTCAATAACAGCAGTCTGGGTCTCATGGAGCCCACCGATAGTAAAGCGTGATTGCTCTGCCATCATAGCACCAATAAGCCTTACATTTTATTAAAATACTATATATTCAAATTAATAATGCGCGCCAAGGGACGTCTACCCGCCACAATTACAGCATGATGAATGAAGCCGGCTCCCTGGTATCAACGCGGCTGCAGACCGAGCGAGCCAATCTGTCTTTGCGCCGGAGCAATAATAGGCTTTCTACAACATCAGGCTCAGTAACCTCAATAAATAAGCAATTCATACTCCGACTTCAAGCACTCAGAACGGATCCCAATTAGGCCTGCAGCAAACATGATGTGAGAGGAGCGAGCGCGCCGCGGCGTCGCGATTGTTTCATCTGCACTTCGTATCCAAATCCGACCTGTGGCTGTTTACTCGGCGACTTCGTCTTAATTCTTCCATTAGGATGGGAAGGCATGAAGTCCACGCGCGCCAGACGGAAGGACAGCTCGACGTGCCCGAGAGCGCAGCAAAGCGGAGCGAGGCTGAGCGCTCGCCGCCACCACGCGACGCGTTTTTATTTGACTTCATCTGTAAAAGATTAAGATGAAGAGTGAAGCCTCTCCCCGCCTTTGTGCTCAGCCTCACTTCATTTGATGGAACGGGCTATAATTTATGTCTCGCGCCGCGCGCACGGCGCCGGGCAGGAGGTGTCATTTTTCTGAGGGAGACGAGGAGCGAACGCCCCATTAATGCGACACGGCATCAGCAGAAATCCGCAAAAATACATATCCCTCCATCCATCCTCTGGCCACAGAGGTGTTTGATCGCTCAGAGATTTGTCTAAATTCTGCCCCTTTTTTTGTCTTGGCATGCGTTTTCCTCTGTCCCAGGAGGCCGGAGAAGAAGCTGTAACTACCATTAATCAAGACGAGCCGATTCTGAGAAGACTGGAAGACTTTTTACATCCTATTGTGTTTCTGCTTAACTGTAGTCGTCTAGACACACAAAGTAAGGAAGACCAGTTTTTTGCAGGACTACTGTATATTTGCAGTTAACTTTTAAAAGTGTTTCAGAAATCAGGAACCTCTAAAATACCCAGTAACGATAGTGACAAGTGGAATACAGCAATTTATGCTTCAAGACCGGTTTCGGCTTTTCTCCTGACGTGATTGCTCGTAGTCGGTGAGACAGTGAGGCGGTATAATCACTGGGCCCGGATCCCATCAGGCTGGGTTGGAAGTGTGTCTCGAGCCAATAGAAGATGAGCTCTTTACGCTGGTTTACAGTGTTTCCTCCGCGTGCACATCTTTCAGATCGCATCAATGCATATTAAAAACAAGGCCAGGAGCACAAGTGACATCATTCCTCTTCAGTGGACGTTTACAGCAGCAATGTTAACAATAAAAAGGCTGAAGAAGAGGGATCAAAACCAGGCTTCAGTCTTCATGGGCTGTTTAAACTTTGATAACACTTATACATGACAGAAGTCGGCACCATTTGCATATTTTAAAGCAGTCGCGGTGCAAATGAGCTGTAAATCTGCCAAATTCTGTACCTGGAGCAGCCACGCCTCCAACTCTTGGCGCAAGAAATTACCCATAATCCATTGCATTTTCTGCCCCGCTGCTTTTTGCTAGTAGGCACTAGCCTCTCGTGGCACGGATCCTTCTAAAAATGGAAACTCTCCCTGAACTCACCTCCAAACATGCAGGTAAATGCCATCATTTTCCCTGACTCCTCTCCCCTTGGCTATTCTTAGCTTTGGCTGCATGTGGCGCGCCGAGGGGCAAATCTGACAGAACGGATGAGAGTCCCGGCTTAAAAAAAAAAAAAGAAGAAAAAAAGAAAAAGAGGAAAAATCCATCCTGCTTGATTACAGGAGCCAGCATTTTCTGTTTGAGTGGTCAAAGCTTTTAGGTGCGTTTTCGTCACGTGTTTTAGTAAATTTGCGTTTGTGTGTTTATCCTAATTTATTAGTTGTTCCGCTGTTTTGCATCTCAACCTTGCCTTAATCACTTATTTAATTAAATGGCCGATGACTACTCTGTGTAAGCCTTTAGTGCATTAAAGAGAGACAACCCCGCCCACATATTTACATAATCAAACACAGAAACAAAGTTATGATCTGTGGAATTAAAAATGCTGAATGCCAGTTTGAGTCCCCTACAGCGGGCAGACAGTCTCCTATTTACAATGTGCGCTGAGACGGCCAAATGAGGTTAGTGTGAACAAAGTCATCAAGCAGCATTCAACACACCACTACAGCTAGTAAGAGGCAGACAGAAGAGAGGAGTGCAACAGACACCGTAAATACAGCGAGTAGTCATGCTAATGTTGTTATTCCAGAGGAGCAAACATGGAGAGAAAAATCCCATCCCCGTTTCCCAAATAGGGAGTCAAAGTGAGGACTCCTCTCTCTATATCTCGTCTGTGTCGTGTTGCCCTCCTTGTAGTGATGTAGAGGTTGTGGTGAGAGGAGGGGAGGGTGCAGCGCACATTAGCCCCCCCTCAGGGGTAACCATCATCCTCCAGACTGAGTGCCACGCGCTGGAAACAGCAGATAAAAAAATAAATGTTACCACAGCAAGCTGGTGAAGGCGGGACAGAGGTGAGAGGGATGGAAAAAAGCACAGCAGGGTGAGCGGAGAACAAAGGAAGAGAAACAGGAACGCGGCGGAGCGTCAACAGCGCCGGCGAAAACGAGTCCGCGCGGCGCAGCTTCTCCCGTCACTCCCTTAATCTCCCTCACAGTCCCCGGCTCCTGCTCCTCACCTCCCGCCTCTCACCTCTTCCCGTTCCAAAATGGTCTGTTTCAGCGCGGGGGACGCGGCGAGCCTCGCCTGTGGCTGCAAATGTGTGGCCCGCATAATGCCAACCTGATTTCCTCGCCATCAAACGAAGGCGAGAGAAGGAGGGAGCGGCGGTGGAAAGGAGGAGTAAAAAAGTAGAAAACAATAAGGGGGATACAAGTGACACATGAGCGCGAGACAGCACAGAAGCCACTGTTCAGTCCCCTCAGAGGGTGGCTGTATCGACCTTGAATATTAATGACTCAGATGTGCACCTGTTTATGTGTGTGTGTGTGTGTGTGTGTGTGTGTGTGTGTCATCTCCAGCCTGTCATCATGCCAGAGATACCCAGAATTCCTCCTCTCTCTAGAGCAACACCACACAAAGAAAACTGTGTTACCATGCCAACCACTAAAAGCGCCAGACCCCCCCCCCCACCCACCCTTGCCATAATCCTTTTTTGCAGCCTTCTGCTGTTTTCTTTTACACAAAAATGGATTCAACACTTAACGATATGATGACAACACGCTCTGATACACTGTTTTGAGGGGCTCCGAACGCAGCTGCCGTTGTTCCACGCCGCTCAATAATTCCATAAACACTTCACAAAGACGCACCAGCAGGAGAGATCGGGCCATCCTGCAGCTGAAGTCACGGCGGGATATTAGAAATACTCTCTCTCTCTCTTTGTTTTTGTTTTGCTGTCTCTCATTTGTGCTCCCAATTTCATCCCCAATTTCAGCTTAAAAAGCTTAAAACTCACTCGGCGGTGATGTGGATGGATCCATTTTGTGTGTTTGTCCTGTCCTCTGCCGTCCTCTCAGGCATCGTTCTCAAATGAAATGAATGCTTTTTTAAAAAAAACATAAATATATGTGTATCTAATGCTGTCTGAGCTTCACCGTGGCACACGTGTGCTGGCATTTCTCATGCTGCTGTCTAGTGACGAGCACGCCAGCTGCTTCTGTGTGACCGTGTAGAAATAAAACGAACATATATCTCCCAATTACCTCAACAAACACGTCGACATCCATTAATATGTACGATTTGATGGGAGGCTGGCGATAAGAAGGTGATGACGATGATAAAATGGACGTACTGTATGACTGCGGTCATGAAGATGACACAACGGTGGATGTAACGCGTTGGTGAATGTGCGCGAACCTCAGTGATGATTTAGAAATCCTGTGTGAAAGTGGGCGTGTGCAAGGCTGTTCTTTCTTTCCAGGCCGCGTGCAACAATGGTGTTGCGCATCCCTGCGTATCTGCAATATTTCAAACTGCCTTTCATTTGCTGCTGGAGAGCATCGGCGCCCCCGAGTACCAGTGGGAATTGCTGTCTGTGATGCCGCCCCCTAGAGGAAGTGCTAAGAATGGCTGACTGTGGCTGCCACTCACTGCTGGGTACACGTGGCCGATGGACTCGCTGTGTCGCCCGATGTGGATCTCGTCGTCGTCGTCCTCCGTGGTCTTGCGGTAAACGGGGTTGTCGAAGTTCATGCTCTTGGTGTTCTTGCGCCGCCAATTGCGCCAAACCAGGTAACCGCCGGTGCAGAGTAATCCGATGACCACTGTGGCAAGGATAGGGACTGCATGTGTTTAACACACACACAACAACAACACACGGCCGGAGCGTTAACACAGCCCAGGGGACACAGAGCGGCGCTTTAAGCACTCATCCAGCTACAAACACACTTTTCATATTCACCCGCACACTCAGGGCTCACTATTTTCTGGAATACCTAAGTGGTAACATTTAATTACGCCAGTCAAACATCCGCAAGGCGCGATATTACTGCTATCAGCCACTAGAGGGCGATGTAGATATTTGGGTTTCGCCTTTGAGAAAATAAAAATCTGTCCGTTTTCCATAATCTGTGGTAATAGCATGTGTTATGGCACATAATTAGCAAGTAAAGGGTGAAAATAATGAGCCTGAATGTATCCATCCGTCTCTAGGCCAACATCCCAACGATGATTACACACACAACAACACACACGCACAAACCACAGTAGAAAATGCGCACAAATACTGTGTGAAAAAACAACAATTGCACAAACCGATAACTGCACGGCACTTGCAGGAACACAGAGCAACACAAAATATCAAACTCATAACACTCAGTTATTGAATCCAGCAATTTCAAAATGCATTTGGATGTTATTCGTGTGGACAAACAGACAAAGGAAGAAGAGGGAGGGAAAGGGGGGAGGGCAGATTTGAGATAAACTGCCTCTCTCATCCCATTATCATATCAGCATGGCTGCTTAGCTGCCCAGTCGGACCTGTGTGTGCAGAGTGCACGCCGAAGGCAATCAGCGCTTCTGCAGACACAGCAGCCGGGGGCGGGGGGGTATTTATGCTGTTTAACGCCTATAGCCTTCATTTTACATCCCCTCTGATTCTAATTGCCCTTTTGCCGCATGGACACCTTTAATCCACGTGTGCGGGGGCGTTTTACTCAAATTCATAGATGTTCTTTTTCATAAAAGACACTAAAAACTGAAATTTCTAAAGTCTGATTTCATTTCAGTGAAACAGCCTAAAAACCAACAGCAGTAATTGGTCGGCTGCTTTCCTCTCGGAGAGCGGTGGGTGGGCACGGTGAATTAGCGTGAGTGGAGAACTGGGTTGCAGAAATCTGGCCCCTGTGGACCTCCAACAATAATTACTGTTTCAAATCTGTGGAAAAATACAAAATGAGGGGATTTATGGCAGCAGTGAGTGGCAGAAGGACACAATGAGGGGTGCAGGAGGAAGAGTTAATACTCTCAGGGGCTGTTTTAATGAGCTGATATCTCCATCACTGAGAAAAGAGAGCAAATGTTTTAGAGCTCCCATAATTTGTCAAAGGCTTCAATATTAGGGATGAAAGAGATGTTAATTAGGGACATGCAGTATGCTGCTACAATCTGAGCACCGAGTTAGTTTGCTAGTGACATTGCTCTAGGTTATTGATTAAAGTATTAGCCCCCTACACGTCTGTAATTTCTGATTTTTATGGAATAAAGCTATAAAACCTGCTGTAAGATCTACCAAAATCATATTTGGTTTTACAGTGGGGAGAGTCGGTCATTATTAGTGGATTTCTCGTGAATAACAACCTAATGAGCACATTTAAATGCCTGTTTATTACTGAATGGTAAACTCCATTACCCATAATGCTTTAAGCCAAATTGTTGTTTGATAACCTTCTCAGCCTTGGTACATTTAAACACTAGTCATTTGTGCACAAGAACATGAGCACTAATGCTGAAATCGACTTTTTTCTCCGTGGTATTTTCAGCTGAACTGAATCTTAAAACGTTAAATTTTAATCAGTTGGAATCCAAACATTCCTAATCACCAACACACACACAAACACACCAGTCCAGCCCTGCACATGCAAACACTACGCACAACTAGAGCAACAAGTAAAGACAAAGGAGCAAGCAGAGCGGAGCAGGCGAGCAGAAAGCAGCAGGAGTACTCACCGATAGGAATGACTATTCCCAGAACAGCTACGGTGATGTTGTTCCCTATGAGGTAGTGATCACTTCCAGCTAAGAAGGAAAAGAGTGGAAAAATAGGCAAAAGAATTCAGTTTTAGGCTTCCTGCATAACAAATATAGAGAACCTCGAGTGACACTTTGAGGAGCTCTCATGTGCACAAAAGATGGATGATTTCGCTGAAATATAATAAAGCCCATCTCTGAAAGAACAATGCATAAAAATACTTGCAAATAACATTCAAATTCATACCAGAGGAATGCATCTTTCAAATGAGCTTCTGAAGTACTGCAGGGGACACTGAAGGTGAACCGAGACACCCTGCATCTTTCACCACAACGTGTCTTTGTATTGATTATCAAACGGAACACAGCATACATTTGCATCCTTTAAACATCTGCCCTGGTCTCAATTAATCCAGCTCCTCAACCCAATTAGCAGCAGGCTAGCTATTAGCCAAAGTGTGATCAAGTGGTTATAATGAAGTCAGAAGAGATGGCTGTGCTACACAGTGCATACTGATTGGGCCATTCTGGATAGCGACACACAACGTGACCATGACATAAGGACCAGATGGGAAGTGCAAATGCATTTTAGACACCAAATCTCTGACAGTCAGCCATAAAAAGGTAAATTGCTTGTTTGGGAATCCACCCGGACGCATACTACAACAAAAGGCCCAGTGGGGAATCTCTCAGCACTGAATTAGAGCCTGAGTCAGCAGAACTGAGTTTAGCTTTTCTTGTAAAGTAGCGGTGAGGTCCAATGGGGAGGGGGGGGCTAAGCCTATAAAATAAATGAAGTACTTATGGAGGAATTCTTAAAATTTTAAAGAAAAGTAAAAGCTCTCCGTTTCACCAGCACTGCTGTTATCGGAGGGCTTTTAGGCTGCAGAAGTCTGATTAATTCATTACACAAACTCTTTTTTTGTCCAGAAAAAAATCCGACGAGCCGCAGCGGGCATCCATTCTGGACTTTTATGTGCCACAACTTTGTGGTTTGCCTTTTTTCCCTGAAACTCCTGGTTCCTCTTTGCTGCGCCGAGCCGGCCGCGGCGCTTCCGCATGCCTAACAGCTGACGCCGGCAAACTTGACAGTGTGCACTCAGTCGAAAATTACAACACATGGCCCGTGGGTTTGGAGACGCGTCTCGCTCGTGCCCCATTTTCCCGTCCGTGTCTGCTCCCCCTCTCATCTGGAACGCTTGTGTTGCAGTGAAGATGCTGACAACCTCAGAGACTGAGGAAACACTTTCCTGCTTCTTAGGGATTCTGGCAACACCACATTCTGGCTGCTAAAGCTGTTTTCCCAAATTCAAATTGTCCTCCGTTTCGTCTCGTGAGGCCGTTCTCCCAGCATCCCCGTTTGATAGCGGGCCAATGTGCGTTTTTCTGCACTGTTCATGTCTCCACTGCGTCCTTCCATCCCACAATGTCTCCACCTCCTTTTGTTTTGCACTCTTATATACAGTTTCCTCATGCGGTCATGTTTAATTGTTCTTGACATTTATTCACATAGACTAGTGCTCCATTCTGGAGTGGAACTTCTCTGATGTTCCCCAGAGCTCAAAATGTGAGCCTCATATGGCCGTAAACCACGCAAACACCTCTAAATCAGGCACTATTGGCAACTATAACCACAAAAAAAGTTAGTAAAATACTGGAGGGACTGTCAAGGTCTCGGTAAAAATCTTTCCGCTGTCACCATTTGCGGCTGCGCAGCAAACTCAATCGGTGGCGTCGCGCCCGTAGAGGGTGGTGCAGGAACAAAGAACGTTGTCAGAGTTAGAGGGGAAAGACAAAGAGAGGGAGAGAGCCTGTCAGGAAGTGAGGATGAGTGATGAAGGGTGGCAGGTAAGAACGCAGGGGACTGTCATCCGTTAGCGCTGACGGATCTGTTATATGCTGCTCATGAGCGAGCGATGAGCAGGCTGCCGTACACATGCGAGTGTGCACGTGTGTGTGAAAGAAGAAGAAGAAGGAATGAAAAGGAAGGAACAGCCAGAGAAAAGTGGAAAACCGGCACAACTTACAAAATAAAAGCACCACTGATTCTTACCTCTGTGGGAGAGGTTTCCGTTGCTTTCTCTCTGAATACTGTTGGGGGCCACCGGGGCCACCCGGGGAGTGCGGGTGGAGGTGGGAGCCTGACGCGTGCTGCTGAAACCCGTCGTTTCCGTGCTGGTGGTGGACGTGGCTCCTGGCTGCTCCGTGGACGTGCTCCTGGGAGCGTGTGTCGTCAGGCGTCTGACTGTCGTAGCCTCTGATGTGCTGGTGGTGGTGCTGGAGGTCGTTGTCATGACAGCAGTGGTGGTGGTGGTGGCTGTGCTGGTGGTGGTGGCTGCAGAGGTGGTGGTGGTGGTGGTCGTGGTGGTGGTTGGAGGCATCGTTGTTGTTCTGGGGCGAACTGGACAGGACAAAAATTCATCTATAATGTCAAATTCCACACAGACCCGGTTTTATTCAGGCATTCCACCACTACATCGGCTCTCTTCCCTGCAGCCATAGTCTGGTTAGTCTGGTGCCACTCACCAACGGCGCAGCGCCTCATGTCGGGTCCCAGTTCCATGGCGTCAGGGCAGGCACAAGTGTACCTGGGGGAGTGCTCTGTAATCTGTGGGGCCTTCAGACAGAGATACTCGCAGCCTCCGTTAGGCAGACTGCCCATGTTACAGGCATCAGGGGCTGGAGGGACAGAAGCAGAGTGAGCAGAGGATCCCACAGGACTTGCTGTTACACCTGATCCATTTAATCACTGTAAACATGGACTGAAAAATGAAATGGAATGAATTTTGTATGTGTTAATAGTCTTTTTTGTGAGACGAGACATCTGGATTACCGGTATATAAAATACACTTTGTTACACGGCGCCAGACACTCCAGATAACGCTACACACACTTTAATAAATTCATTAAAAGAATTTATGAATTCTTCGGCTGTTGTACAGACTTGAATATAAAGACAGGACCAAGGTGAAGCCACAGAGGCTTATGATCACAGCACATCAGTGGAAATGGATATTAAGAATTTAAGACAGGCCCAGTTTGGCTCTTGGTCAGCATTAGAAACAAAAAAGGTGCACTAAGATTTACTGATGGTAAACATCTGATAATTTGTACACATTCTCAATTGGTCCTTTGTGTGATTTCAGGTAAATAGCATCTTCCACCTATCAAGATAATCAGATTCATTAAGATAATCATGAATTTCTTGGTGATGTTAGAAGTGGAGGTGCAACAATAAGAGAAAGACTTGAGAAATTAAGAAGCTTTGTAGGTCATGATGGAATCTCCAGATTGGTGCAGAGTGAGCAGCACGTCAGCGTAATCATCAGGAGAAAACATGGACGGCACCAGATCACAAGCATGTTTCTAACCGGCTGGGATACATCGATGTGGAACTAACAAGGAATTAATACCAATAAATAAATCAAAGACCAAAGTATATACCTGCCTGCAAGATTATTAAACATAAAGCTCTGATGAGAATGTGCAAAAAAGCAGGCAAATGGTTTAATTCCTGCAATGAGTCTCTGAGGTCTTTGGATAAAAACTGAGACTTGCTGGAACATCAAAGCACAGCTGGATGGACAAAAGGAATACATAAATAAATATTAAAAAGGCCACAGTGGAGGGGGGCAGGGGAGAAGAAAGGAGCTTTTGATGAGACGCGTAGTTTATCGTGACGTTCGTGCCTTTAGTTTGGTTTTCAAACAGGAACAATGAAAAAAGCAGGAGACGAGTGGAGGAAAGAGCCTGGGTCAAAGGTCACATTTGATCGGGATTCATATCAACCGCAACCTGCTTCTTTATTTAGCCTGAGAAAAATTCTGTAATGTGTCTGATTTTTTTTTCTTTTTATTGTTAGAAACATGTTAGCTTTAATTTCTCAACAGAAAAAAAACCAACAAGGGAGATAAAGGAAGATCAAAGCTGCTCTACATACATGCTATATGATGCTTTATAGAAATAGTGACTCCACTAGAAGCAGTTCTACCTTCTGCTTGAGCTAACTGCAGAGAGAAGAAGAAGAAAAGGCCTTGTTGACTGCTGCTGCGGCTCTCACCTTTGGGCTGCCGCTGTTCGTGAAACACCACCAGGTCCAGAGGGTTGTTGAGATGCTCAGCCACCTTTGCAACATCGTGTCCCGTCAGGCGGTTGGCGCTGTATATGGCTTCATCCTCCACGTCCGTCCAGTACAGGCGATCCTGGAGAATTCCGAATAAATGAGAACAGCTCACGGCTACTGACATTCCATCCAGGCGTTTGCACGTTTTACTGCACCATTTCTACTAACAAGCACACGATTCTCATTTGTAAATGTGGTAACAGTGCTTCATAGAAATGAACGCGCACACTTCTGCAATCAAAGATTCACAAATTCCGTCTCAGACCCCCATGAAATTCTTGAAGATCGGTTTGGATCAAAAGGGGGAATCTAATTACTATCTGGTGGAAGAAAAACAGCCCTGGGATGTTCGTGTTCAATTGGCCAAAGTTGAAATCGGCCCAGGTTACGGTCCAATTAACTCAATAACAAGCAAAAAAAAGCTTCATCGTTGAAATGTTGAAGTTCTTGTTATCAGGAGAGGCTTCATTTCAGTTTTTAATCAAAGATAAATGAGATATGAAACGATTGCTATGGTTTTCTTCATTTTTATTGACATAAATGCAGCCGTTCTCAGCTATCCAGATAGATGTATATCCTTCATGTGCTCTGAAAACGCATGCATGTTTACTCATCCTACAGTTTTTCAGATTTGACCTTCTCTCACCTACTTTTTAATCTGCTATGCCCAGCTGCCTATCGCAGGATCTTGTCCTATGAATAATCCGATAACCTTGACTCAGGTGCGAGTGTTGTTGAACAAAGACAGAAAAAAATGTCATCAAGCGCGAATCTCTCGGTCCGTTTCGCTTCGCCTTCCTGCCTGGGTGGTCACGCTCTTTAACCCCTAAAGCTTCATACAGCAGAGACTCCATTGGCCCTTGTTGGAATATTTAAAGACACCAGCGTGGGTCTGAGAACACGGCTTTGTGTCGACGAGGCTCCATCGAGTCGCTTTAGGGTCAAACGTTGATGAACCTGTCATGATTCCACCGAGGACTTCAGGTGAACCTTTGACTGACACGGCGGCTGAGCTCTGGATCCCTCTTGCATATGTTACAAAAGGAAACCATGAATGAAGGCTGGAATAAAGGTCACCCTCTTTTAAAGCTTTCTGGGGCTTTGATGCTTTCACTGTTACAAAGAACCAAGGTGCTTAATGAATCATCTACTAGATCCAGGTTCTGTCTGGAGTGCGGCTGTTGAACAAAACTCTGTTTGCTCTGACTTTACGGTATCACATCATAGATAATACAGATGTGGGCTGGATAAAACATCCAATCATCCACTGACTGCACCAAATATAGGTCTGTGTGTGACAGTTATAGTTGGGTGAGTCCTTGAATAGAACAGAACATAAAGCACCCGAGTGTCTGTGTGAGCCTGTCAGAACCCCCTTAATCCACCGGTGGTGTTCACAGCAAGACAGAAAAATATTTACTTTCTCCTTTACTGTTTATGTCCATTGTCTTCTTTCAGTCCTCACCAACTCTCTATTTATTCCTCCAAAAGCCATCTCCCTCCCTTTCTGCCCTCCAGTCAAACACAGATGGGATAAAGAGAAAAGCAATGATACTAAAGCCGGAGAGAAAGACAACATGACTCTCTGCCGGCTCCGTGTCCTCCGGGCTTGTGTCGAGGCAGGGGGCTGACATCGGATTTATCAAACTCTGTCTTTTTCCAAGTTTGGATTTTCATACAGGACACCAAAATTTCAAGTTATATAGCTGCTGTGCTCAAAGATGGGATTTTATATAAAGTATTAGCCAAACTTTTCAGAGGCTTAGAGGCTGAATATTAGTGAATATCAAAGGTATAAACTGATTTATTTACCGGATATTTGTGAAAACGGTCAGATTAAATGAGATTACTGATCTGCAGATTATCCTCTTTATTTGACCAAATGTCAACAAAATGTGTTTATGCAAAAAGGGACAATTTCAGAAGGCACCAAAATCAGATAGGATACAAGCATAATTAGATGAACAGAAAGGTTTGGGGTAACTTAATAACCTGCCTAATATGCAGCAAACTTCAAAATCTCAGTCAGATGGGACGACGACAATCTGCTAAAAGGAGTTTAAATTGGATCTGTATCACAACAAGAAAGAGAAACCGACTGTTTTAATCTCAAGAGAAACCTCCATGGCTGTCTGAAACTCTGTTTCACTCTGCACACACACAAAAACACACACACACACACACACACACACAGCTAGACATGATGAATGTTCCTTTCTCTTCCTCGTTTCTCATCATCACGCCGTGCAGAAAAAAACACCGCAGTGTTCACATTTTTGGCTCCCTCTCTCCTCCCAATCCCCGCCCTGTGCTCCTCCAATCCTCTGCAGCTTCCACATCATCTATACTTGATGGACTTTGATGGACCGACTCCCCCTAAATACACTCAAATGAGTTTCATCGATTGCGCCGCACTTAAGTGTAACTCGCCCTTGTCAGCCTTCGAGAAGATAATGCTTCTACTAAGTCATCCGCTGTTCTCCTCTGGACTTGATTTCTCTTCATCAGTTCTTCAGCACCTCACACTTCTCTTTTTTAAGCAACGTCTGAAGACAGTCTCGGCAGGAACAAGAGCTGGAGCTGTCATTTAATGTCAGGATCTGTGCACGCAGCACCATGGGGGACGCACCAGCGACCACCAGTGACAAATTTCCTGATGCTCTGCACCACCACAGTTGGTTCCAGGTCACATTTTCCTGTTTCCTTTAAGTTACAGCTGATGGAAACTGAGGGTTAAGCTGACTGAATGCAGCTGTTAGGGGCAGCGATGATGTGGTTCCGTACCTCAAAGACGGTGACAGCGAAGGGGTGTCCCAGGTGATGATGGGAGGACAGCAGCACTTTGCGGTTGTCTCCGTTCAGATCCACGCTGGACAGCAAATGCAACTTTGAGTCGACCCAGTACAGACGCTTGTTTGACAAGTCTGGAGGAGGGGAGAAAGGGTGAGAGGTCATCCCAGGAGATCATTAACGGACCGGTGGCCACGCCATCAATCTTCTGTGGCAGGAGGAACCACACAGGTGCGATTGTGGGTTTGAAGACTCCTGATTAAGTGTCCGTCCCCAACAGAGCGGATGTTCAGTTCAAACAATCACAGTAATGCTGCGATTAGGCTGAAAAAAATCAGCTTTTTTTAAAGCAACATTTTTGAGAGGAAATCTAAAAGCAGCGCCACAATTTGAAAACAGAAAGCAGAAAGCAAACACAAAACACATTTCATTGTGACTCACTTCCTGAGGCAAACTGTGGAAAAAAAAAATCAATGACCCAAAAGCACATTTGCCATTTGTTAAGCTCTCCATGCAGTTTAGCTGCAATCTTGCCATTTGTTAAAAAAATTATTTTCACCGTGGAACATAATTTGTTTTCATACAGATTTAGAGAATTCAACGTCTGCCGCTCAGAGGCAGCACAAAGAGAACAGGGTATAGTCGTAAAGGCAGCTGAATGGGGGAGAGTCGGTATCGACAGCGCCGAGCGTCTGGCTTCATAGCGCCGTGGCCCAGGTTGACTGGGCTGATTGATGAGAGTCAGACACAAACTGAGCTTTAAGTTCCGAGTGTTTGTAGCACCACTCTGCGTTTTCTCCTCTCAGCTTTTATAGGCCAGCACTTTGGCTTCTTTCCCCAGCTATATTCTGTCACCAAGTCTTTCTTTCTGATGTATTCACACAAATTGTGTCATTTCTCTTTTTTATGAAACAGATTCTGGGCTGACGTTGGTAGTTTTCTGACCACTGAGCCCCATATGTTCATATTTCTCTCTTTCTTCTTACCAAGGGTGATTCCGTTGGGCCACTCGATGTGTTCAGACACCAGGACCTGTCGATCCACTCCATTCAGGCCGGATTTCTCAATTTTAGCTTGACCGCCCCAGTCTGACCAGTACATAAACCTGTGGGAAGATTTACACAGAGACTTCAGTTTCTAAAAAAAAAAGACAAAGCTTTCAACTGGAGAAGAAATCAAACTGAGAAATAAATGGGGGGAAAAACAGGGTTCTTTGGAACCGACATGGAGCTGCACCATCTACCAGCTCGAGCATCATGACCCTGCAGCTCACCCCTGGTGTGGATCCACTGCGATGGCCCGCGGCTCGCTCAGCTCAGTGGCGATCAGAACCTTCCTCTTCCTGCCATCTCCCGAGGCAACGGAGATGCTCTTGTTGCCCGAGTCAGTCCAGTAGATGTTCTTGTGGATCCAGTCGACGGCCAGGCCTTCGGGGGAGTGCAGCAAGTCGACGAGCGTCACCTGCTGAGATGAATCGCCGGCCTTGTTGATGTAAGCGCTGGTGGAAAGCGGAGGAGGGCCTTGTCAGTGCTGTTTGATTTATGCCACCGAAAATAGTCACATCAGGACGATCCGTCAAAAAAAGTTAGACTTGCTGGGGCTCCGAGCTGGAAAAAGACTGAAATGAACTATTGTGGTTATAGCGGGGAGCAGGTGTTCTTTACTCTGGATGATGGGATGTCAGGGGCTCCTGAAAGCTCCACCTCCATCACAACCTCTACCAACAGCTCCCTGGATGAAAAGGGCTTTTTCTACCAGCAGCCAGCAGAGAAACACGTCTTTTTGTCTCTATTCTTGTCTCCTTTTGTCACCCGTTCCCTCAAACTCTGCATGTAATGCGGAGTGATGCCGACATGCCAAACATGACACACTGGTGGTTGTTCTGCATGCGTGTAGAATGTATAAAAACACCATATGGTGGTGCAAATGAAGCCAACATCTTGGTTTCTGCTGAACGGGATGAAAAAGCGGATTTAACAGAGCTAAAAGAGAGAAATGTGGTGAAAATGTGGGACGTGTCAAAGATAGATGAGGCAGGAACTTAGAAGCAGATTGTGGCGCTAATTGAACTGTTTGCTATTTTCATCGGTTTGGACCAAGTCTGCAACCGTCCCGTGATAGATAATCTTCTGCTTCTGTTCTGTCTGCCAGGCTTTTTTTTTTAGTATTCTGGATTGTATTTGGGAACTAGTCAAAATGAAGGTGAGAATGAAACAACACTAGCAGCCACAAATCCTAATAAACCTAAAATTTATTCTAAGTAGAAAATGTGAACGCAGATTTTAACATACAGTAATTCAAATCAGATCATTTTAATCGTGTCCCTTTCTAAGGTGCAATCATCGAAGCAAAGCACAATAAATGGATTAGAGAGAACAACACGGGGCAGAGGAATAAAGACAGGTGAGTCCAAGCCCACTGAGCCCACTGCAGCTTTATTTGGCTCCACTACTGTTGATGTCAGAACCAGCAGGAACCCATAAGATCTGATCATCAACATAGTCGCGCATCATTTTGAGGCTACTTATTTCTACATTATAATGTCTCTCAGTGAAGCCAACCTCATTTAAGAGATTCAGTGAGAAATCAGGGTGTGTGTCCCCTCACAATTACAGAATATCAAGAAGCAAAACCCTCATTCTACTAGCGAAATGGGGCCATGTTTGAAAAGTGGGGTCATTTTGCTGGTCCTCACAACCAAAAAGGACTGTTTGAGGGTTGCAGTATTGTTTCGAGGTTAGATTTGGGTTGAGGATCTTAGTTGGGATGGTTAGAGGCAGGACAGCGAGCTGGGTACTGTATTATGACTACAAAGTCACCACTAATATATAAAGGTGAGGATGTGTGTGTGTGTGTGTGTGTGAGAGAGAGAGAGAGAGTGTGTGAATGTGTGAGAGAGAGTGTGTGTGTACAGATGTGCATGATGGGATGAATGATGGTGGTTATTATTGAGACAGTAAAATTGAAGAGAACATATGGTTATGCTGAAAAGACAGAAAGCTTCTGCCTGCCACCCATCATGCTGACGCACACACGTTCGATACATGCGGACCCGCTCAACATCTGCGTGAAGGGCGAACGCCTCCACCTTTCAATAATTACCAGACAGACGACACAGGCCCGCAGGGGTAACCGACACACACACCCGCGCGCTCACAGGCTGCGTTCCCGTCGCGCAGCCAGAAGGTGTGACAGGTTGAACCAGGCAAGCCGGATGATCCCAAACGGGTTCGGAAAACACCGCCTGACCTTGAATGTCAGAGCACCCCGGCTTTGGGCCTACCTGTATATCTTCCCGTGATATAGATCACACCAAAACATCTTGTTGGTGGACACGTCGACGTCCAGAGCCACAGCGTTCTTCAGCATAGGAACCACCTGCGTGTACTCGCTCTTCAGCAGATCAATGCGTCGGATCTCGTGGCGGTTGGTGAACATCAGGTACGGACTTTTTCCTGATGGAGAAAGTAAAGATTCCAAGGTCACAACCCAGGATTGTTCTTGTCGAAATGGGAAACGGCTTGACGGGCGTTAACCTTTCATTATGTAAAGACATACGAGTCATGTTTAATATGCTCGCTCGATCACAGGCGTGCGGTCGTGCCCGACCTCGACGGAAGTGCCCGTCGAGCTGCGGTTCAAAGGTCACGCAGGTCTGCGTCGTCGCCGATATGTAGTTGACACCGTTCCCAAGGAGACAAGGTCAGATTGACTCGCTGGCAGAGCGATTTCAAATAATTCCGTGCAGCCATGTGTCATCATGTCGCATGGATTCACCTTTTCACGCTGTTGCCTGCGCCCTGCTTTCCTCTACACGTCCACTAATAGGTTTTAATACAGCTCCTTTTAAAATGTTGATTTTCTAAAATGATTATTCCATAGAGGGCCACTTAAAGCTTGACTTAACTTATGAATTAAGACATCTCGCGGTTCATTTCTCCTGTTCCAAAACCTAAAAGCGTGCATTTCTGATGATGTGAGCATAAATAAATCATCCAAATAGACCATTTAACAGGGAAATATATTCTGGACAGACTCATTCACCATTATGCCTGCACGTCCTTTTCAGCTCAGCGTTTTTGTCATCCAATTAATTATTCACACAATTATGTCCTGGATGGAAATAAAAGGCAATTTATGAGCTGCCTTGCTGCTTGAGGAGGCAAGAGCGTGTCGGTGGATCAGGTAGCTCCAAAACTAGTGTGACAAATGTTTCTATTTTTAGCCAAACACCTCGTCAGGAGTATGTTCCTCAGGCGCGTGGTGTTTGCTGTCACATCGGTAGCATGGGTGGGTTTTTTGCAGCCTGCTCAAGGTGAGGGTGTCTCTGGCATTACAATAATTGCAGTATAAAAAAAATAAAAATGATGCGCTTCATTTATTTTATTGACCCCTGGGTTTCGATCTGCCTGCCCGACTCACTTTGCATCCTTGTGCGAATCGCCATCCGTTGGACATGTTTTACATCTTCCTCTCCTTCGCTTTTTATCACACACACACCTTTGTACTACTATCTTTGTGAGGACCGCCGTGGGCATAATGCATTACCTAACTCTGAACCCTAACTCCATTGTAGCAAGTACGAGAACACACACACACACACACACACACACACCACCCACAGTCACACACGCACAAGGAAAATATATCTACTGTTGGGATGCAATCATTTTTCTCTACTTGGCTCGTAACCATCACCTGCTGAGGGAGAGAGAATTGTTTAAATTGACAGAGTCGGACTCTTTAAAAGACAGCTTGTGCAGCTTCTCTCAACCCGGCAACACTTTCTATTTCCTTCTGGCTTCGCTACTAGACATGTCATCAAAAAGTGTGAGATTATCTCGGCTAAAAAGAGTCCAGCAGCTAGATTTCCTAATAAGACCAGTCCGTTAGATTCATTTAAATCGGAACCACCAGTCTGGGGCTGTGCTGCCACAGCAGCCAATTAAGATAATGCAGTGGAAAAGACAAATACAGAGCGGGAAGAAGCTGCCAGATGCTGCGAGAGCATCCATTTGCCTCAGATCAAAGCGTGTTGTGATATGCAAAGTAACAGAAAATAATGCCACATAAAGGGAAGCAAAAGGTCAGAGATCCTGCAGGGTAAAGGGGATGTGCGGCAGCTGTGATAAAAGATGCTGGATCACATCATTAGGATGATTTTATGACTGAACCCACATAGGTTCAGGTGAGACATCCTCATTAACTCATACTTCACAGGACATTGTACAAAATGACCGTCAGCGTGAAACAGAAAGAGAAAACTGCCAACAATTTGTGCCGAGGGGTGAAAAAAGTCCTTCCATCCTTCTGCTTCTCCTGCTATAAAAGACTTGATGTTTTCAGCAGGGGGGAGACCAGATTCCAAGAAAATACTGTATTTTCTTCTAATTGACACTTGTACCATGTACACATTTCGAACTTAGTTTAAATATCGTGGTGACCAGGGCTTTAAACCATTTTGAAAACTGTGTGCTCAAACTGTCAAATATGGCAAAAAACCGCTCCTGGCACTTGGATGAGCCCACGGTGTGATGGCGATGATGCAGGGAAGAGCGAGAGACAAGAGAAACAAACAAGAGCGAAAGAAAGCGTCTACGGGCATTTCCTCTCCATCTTTTTGACAGCCTGTGCTGTTTAATCAGCTAGCTGATGGTTGTTTCTGTAGCATTTCCCATGCTCTCACATCTCCCACGTCCTCTGTCGCGCTGCTGTCTACATAATCCAACAAAGGTTTTTTCGCTTCCTTGAAGAACACGTCAGTCAACTGTTCACTGCAGCTACATTTGCCTGTTTTCCTAAAAGCACCTAAAAATGCTGCCAAAACTCTCAGTCGCCCACCTTATTAGCCAATCAGGCCGCGGTTCTCTTTGTAAATGATGTTGTCCTTCAGCCTTTCTAATGAATCGTGCTGCTACAGTTTGTCGTGCATGAACCCACCCTGCTCGATAACAGACGGACACAGGAACCCTTCAGGTTCAGACACGTCCGGGCACATGCTGCCCAGCTAATCTTGAATTTGTAGCCCGTGTAGCATACCAAGATGTGTATTTACACAGCAAAATCAAGCCCGAGCGCTCAGCAATTCGCACTGCGCAACAGTAAAAGTAGACACAAAACAAAGAATGCAATTTGTGCGCAGCAAGGACTTGTTCAGCTACCACATCATACAAAAGCAGCTTAGATGGGCTTCACTTTAAATTAGCATAGCCAGTCTGGATTTATACAACACAGCCTCCCGTTGGGACTTGAGCGAATCAAATATTGTTTGAGGAGGCCGGAATGCTGTTACTTAAATGTGCCTGACTTCCCACCAACTGGCATAAATAAAAAAAAAAAAGCAAAATAACAATGAGTGGAAATAAAACCGCACACTTGAGTGATGTGTTTATTGCATGCAAGGAGCATCCTGACATTTGTAGCCTGAATTTCAATATGAGCAAACGCTACTGAAGCTTGTCACATCTGATCACAGGCTGTGAGACTCCTCTGGGCCCGCCAATTACAGAGAAATTGTTCCTTTGGATGAACTCTGGTGCCTCGGCCAAAAATGAATCCGTGCGTCGCTCTGTGACTGGAGTCCTGAGTGTGTTGGAGTGCTGCGGTCATGAACGTGCGCGGTTGAAAACACACATTTGGGAATCTGCATATAGGACTGAAGTCACTGCAACCCCTCCATTTGTGACTCGAGATTAATAAACGAACCTCCTACGCATTAACTTTGCAAGTGTTCCTGTGAGAGCACAAATACCTCTGCAGCTGCTTGATGCCCCTGTACTGCCCTCTATAATAAAAGCAGCAGCCTGAAAAGGCCCATTTGCCCTGCATAACACTAATAAAGACTCCCACGGAAAGACATGAAGGAATCAATGATGGTTTTTATGCTACTTACCTTGAGAGTGAGGTCCTGTCTTACCCATTAAACCCGCTCATTAACAGACCAGTTAAGCCTATAATGACTCAACCTAAGACCGATGGCTGCAATCACCAACAACACTTTTCTCCCTCTTTACCCACAAGGAAAAATGAATTTGCTGCAAATTCAATCAGTTCAGTCCAGGTAAGGATGTTGCTCCCATAAAAGGTAATAATGCAGATAACAGTAATCCACGTGTGCGTCTGCAGGTATCCAGATTAAAATATGCAGTTTTGTACCATCAAAATTAACTCAATTATTCATAATAAACCGAAACGGCTCCCGTTCCTGCCACTGAAGTCCAGTCCTCATCATTCTCTAAGAATTCAAAGCAGATGCACCTCAAAGCTGTAACTGGAGATAAACTAGTGGCTTTATGGTCATCAGGTGCAGAAGCTCCTCAGCAATAAACCAAAACTTCATCAGTGATGCCAGAAAATAACGGTTGAAGAATCAGAAGGACGATTAAAAATACTCGGTATTATAAAAATCTTTCCTGGATCCACTTTTCTGCAGTTTCTGAAGCCAAAACACGACGGCGCCGCCTCGAACGCTAAACTTCCCGATCGAGTGTTTACGAGGTTTGTGTTGCGCAGGTTCGTCCTCACGGCATCCTTCCCTCGACACTTCAGGCACATCAGAGGCTGCAAACTTTTACTTCTGAATGCAGCAGAAAAATGTGGGACGTATTTATCTTTGCTCCGATTGCTGCGTGCGTCCTGAATACAGAGCAGTTCTTCCATTTTACAGCGTGAGAACTTCCAGTCGCCACAGGGCAGCTGGAATGGGAAGGTGGCGTGTTTGGGGTGTGCGTGAGAAAAGTCCTGTGTGGTTCTTTTTAAAGTACATTTGTGCCCATGAATATATTTCAGGGGGAACATCCATCACCAGCAGGACTGTATGAATAAAAACAGGCGACTCACCCACAGCCTTGCAGGTCTTGGTGACAGGGTCCATCTCGTAGCCTTCGTAGCATTCGCACTTATAATCTCCTTTGTAGTTGATGCAGATCTGGCTGCAGGCATCCGGGTTCTCGCATTCGTCGATGTCTGGAACCCGAAGAGGAGACGTGAGGATCGAGTGACGGCGGAGAGACAAAAAGTCACCGTAAAATTACACAAAAGGATGCTAATCTCTCCAGGAAGTCCATCATTTGAGGTCCAGATTGATCTCCATTTAATGGGTTTAATATGGTTCAGCAACATGTGTCCTCAAGCAACTTTTCAGCGTCATGTACATAAGTTGTGATATTTTTATTTAATATGAGCCTTTACTTAAAGCAGAAGACACATCGTTTCTCTCCTTTACCTCCACAAGTCTTTTTGTCCAGGAGTTTGTACCCGGCGGGGCAGTCGCATTCGTAACCGATCCTTCGGTCCCTGCAGATGTGGGAGCAGCCGCCGTTGTTGTCCTCGCATTCGTTCATACCTGCAGGAAGAGGGGAAAGAGGACGGGGGACAGGGGACAGGAGACAGGACGGGCACAAAAAGAGAGGGGGGGAAGGAAGAAGTGAATCAGATAGCCTTTTTTAACAGAACAATTGAGCCTGCATGAAACACAAAGAAAGTGTCTCTGCTTGGTTTTAATTATCCTGCCAGGATAAGTTAGTGTCCCTCAACGCACCATCATTCCAAAAGAAAGAGTTTTAGAGGACACGGAGAAACACCTGAAACAAACATCTCCCCAACAGGGACATCTGTTTCTTTAATTTTGAACTGAGATTGGTCTCATTAAGGCTTCCTCCATGTCCACATCATTCTGTGGGGAGGTTTTTGTCTTTAAATCACCCTTCAGGGGCAGAGAGAGATCGCAGCACAAGGCAAACGCTGCTGCTTCATTACCAGAATAAATTAAAAATTGAGGCTGTGGGGCTTCAGAGTCTGCTGTGAGAGTTCAGAAATCCGGGGTGATGAGCCTGGCTGACGAAGGACAGAGTATTTTCACTAAATAGTTTGAAATTTGCCACCAAATATAGTAAATTCATAATAAAACAGACAGCAACCGGTTATGGATCGGTCACACAGCACAAAATAGACACCTACAAAACTGAACAGGAGCACATTATTCCTCTTTTAGCCATAGATTTACTATGGAATGATGGGCTGGAAACAACAGGAGTTCTCAGTGAAGAGATCCAGGTTCCACTAAAAAACCTCCTTTGTCTTTAATCATAAAGGTTAAAATGGAAAATCCCTAAACTTCCTCCTAAATTTCCCTGGAAGACTTCAACGCTGTTGCAGCTGCCTGCTGATTAACCGCGGCGCGAGGCAGACACCTTCTCCTCACGGTGATGCAGTCAGGTCACGTTCTCCCGGCTAAGATCGCTCCGGAGGGCACAGAAACATTCCTTTGATCATAACAAGACAGCTGAGAAATGGCGTGATTTACTCCGCCTTGATCAAATGGGGCTCCGTTTGCGAAGTGATCGCCCGCATTACCGGCCGCTGATGGCGCCTGAACACATCGCTGCTGAGAGGGCGAGCGGAACGACCCTCGCGTGCGGACGGATTTAAAGAAAGAAGCGAAAGGGAAGTGATCTCACCGCACTCCTTCCCGGGCTCATCGGACCAGTCCTTGCAGTCCTTCACGCTGTCGCACACCCTGCTGCTGTCGATACACTCCCCGTTCTTGCAGCGGAACTTTTTGAGCCCCTCGCACTTTGTCACTGGTGCCAAAACACAACAGAAATGTCCCAAATCTCACGTTTGCCTCGGTGATACAAATAACACAGAATGAAAAAGGGCATTTTTAAAACAGAATGAGGTTCATTATTTTAAAAGGTGATTATAGTTTGTAGAGATCATTTTAAATAATGCATTTGGTTGATTTTCTTTAAGTTATGGTAGCCTAAAGCTGCCAAAAATGACTTGGTTGTCCTTTAAGTGACGCCTGTAACGCTGCACATACAGCGCTCCACTGTATAGGCATGTACGTGCACTTTGACCTTTGGAGAACACAAAAAAGACCAAAATTCAATTTCAGATTCACAAACGAATTTCAAACCACCTTCAAGATAAGTCCGGTTGCAGTTCTGAAGGTCGTTTGGCGTCCTTGAGGTTTTATCTGGACTGCTGGCCGACAACAAACACATGCAAATGTGCATTTCGCAAACACGCCGACGCCTTAAATAATTCGTCATTACGCTCATTTACACTTCTGTTCCTCTGTTCTTCTCCCTTTGGCAGAGCAAAATTAACTTAAAAATGATCTCTCAATGGGCAGATTTAACGAGCGCGGCCAACCGCAACCATCTGTGCTACTTTGTTTCACGTCCCCAGTGATTCCTGCGAGCGGTGTTAAAGTTGGGGATTTTGTTTTAAAGGGTGATCAAATACGATGGTCGATGAAGTGCAAGCTGTGCTCGCTGCTCCGGGTTAGCAAAACAGCTTCAGAAGACGTGCACGTGTTGAGTGTTGCAGAGCAAACCGGTTCCTACCGTTGACACACCCGGCCTCGTCGCTGTAGTCCGGACAGTCGTGGACCTTATTGCACTGTTTGGTGCCGTGGATGCAGGATCCGTCACCGCACTGGAACTCATCGGGTCGACATGTCAGCAGAGCTGGGGGACACCAGGGAGAAGGAAAAAGTTAGGGGCACATTTCCAGGAGCAGTTGATCGGATTTAATCCCGTTCCCAAAAGTGCTCCTGTAAAGATGCAAACACCAGTGTAACTAAAGGCTTCCTTTCCGACCCAGCGGTAATCAGTCAAACCAAACTCTGGATTATAAAGGGGAAAAATCCGGCGGAAATGAAAATCATGTGGGTTTTTATCGACTGTCGGAGGAAATCCCACGTACACGGATCTACGGAGGAACTGCAGAGGTGCGTTGGGGCATTTTTTCCTGCTCTCTGTAACAGCGGAGGGCAGGTTTATTTAACTCATTCGTCTTTTTAACTGGCTGTTTAATAATTCATGCGCTGGGTTTTGGACCGTTCCCTGCCGAGGGAACGCGGGCGGACGTGATCGATAGCAGCGGAAGCCACAAAGACACCTGGCGCGCAGCACCCGCCCGTTTTCGCGCCAAATGAGTGGACATGCACGGCCCACGTGAGCACGCCGGCGTGGCAGTCAAGTCAACGGACGCTGGGAGAAAGAATTAAAATGACAAAGAATTAAAAATAACCATATTCTGACACCGGAATCAGCGAATTAGCGTGCTAATTACGATAAATCCCAGCACAAGTGGAGCTAATAACGGACAGCCGTCGGCAGGTGTTTATGAATGCAGATAAACCTCGGCTGCTTCTCAAGCAAATTAACCTCCCGTCAGCGTTCCCACAGTGTCTGGTCTCAGCACATCTGAGTTATGACGCACGCTCACTGAGATAGATGTCTCAAATATGTGGGAAATCATATCAACAGGACGATCCGAGGAGGAGCGCACGACCCGGAGATGTGCGATGACGCCCGCATTTCTAATCTCCATTAAAATGATGCATCGCTCCCAAACAATTACAGCCGCTTGTATTCACAATCTAATGAACGCCGGCCCGAATACCTGCATCTGTCTCGTGTCGGAGTCGTGATATCATGTAATTATGTAATCGCCCTCCTGCGCTCTCTCAGGTAATTACTCTAATATCAAGCACAGAAAAAAGGCTGTAAGCAATCAGGATGTACAGAATGTGGTAACGTACGTAATAAAATGCAAGTAATGCTATTTAATTTTGGCATTGGAACAAGGTAATCTACATTTGCCCATTTTAAACTGTTTAAGAGAGGAACCATAGGAACTGAGAACGACATGGAAAGATCACACCAGTCGTTTAATCTGTGCAGATGAAAATCTCTGGATGTCTCCTGATTAAAATAATAACTTTTTCTTTCATTTTTAGGTGTTTACACACGAGTGGGACGAGCGTTTGGTATGAAAATGTCGCTGTAAACGCACGTTAACACGCGGTGGGTCTCTCCACACGTGTCTGGTGTGGATTCATGTCACATTCTATGTGTGAAGCTGCTGCCATCTTCAAAAGTGGTGAGTGGGTGTGTGAAGAGCAGAACAGATGGGGGTCTCTTGTGATGGAGCTAGACTGACACACACACACACACACACACACACACACGCACGCACGCACGCATTCGCTCCCTGTCGCGTTTCCACAAGTGACATGGTTGCATAGCAACTTACTCTTTAATAATCCCGATAACATTAGCCCTCAAAGGTTTTGGGGAGCACCACATAAGGAGAACGGGAGCAGCGTGGAGCCACGAGGAATATCTGGTTACTGTTCTACACTTACTTTATGGTGTTTATTACAATTTAACAAAAGCAAATTAAAAACCTTTTTCCAATTTCAGGAAAATTCCCATTGTTGTAACGAACACTGCGGTGGAATTCAGCTTTGAGACAGCGTTCTGGACATCAAGGTCACTCTTTGGAGATTGAAAAGGTGGTCCCGAGGTTGCCGTAGCAACTGCATCGGCTATATTTGTGCCGATTAAAGAAGGAAAAGCCCCTTTGATGCCGATTCGCCGCACACTTACGACAGTTCGCCTCATCCGACTTATCCTTGCAGTCGGCGTCTCCGTCGCACTTCCAGTTCATGTGGACGCACTCCCCACTGCCGCACTGGAACTCGCCCACGGGGCAGCGAGGTTTCTTGGGCTCCGTCCTGCGGCTGCAGCGTTCCATGGACTCGTCCGACTTGTCCTTGCAGTCCGGGTCGCCGTCGCAGCTCCACAGCGTGGGGATGCACTCCGAGTCGTTGCAGCGGAACTCGTGCTGGCCGCAGGTCGGAGCCGAGCACTTCTCTTCGTCGCTGCCGTCGTCGCAGTCGTCGTCGCCGTCGCAGACGAAGATCGGCGCCACGCACTTCCCGTTACGACACTGGAAATCGGTGGAGGGGCAGGCCTTGCCATCTATAGGAGGATGGAGACAAGTTAGCCAGGTGGAATGTCAGCTGAAGACAATGTTTGTGGAGCCCAGGCGGAGTTAGCTGAATATATTCCAGCTCCTTGGGGGAGAAGGAATCTGACATCTTCGTTCTAGCTGGAGATGAAGAAACACAGAAAACATTTGAGTTCCAGCGTTGGCGTTAATAAGCAAAGGGTAATTCCAGTTCATGTGAGCGTGCTCTTGAGTTATTGCCTTTTGGTAAAGGAGCGTGATCTGAAGTCAAGCGGATGTATGTCGACACTAATGAGGAGCGGGAACCATCAAACTGGGAAAGAGCACCAAAAAAGATACACAGTTATTAATGACTTGGTAATAGACTCTTATCAGCATGTGTTCAATATCAGCATGCGTCAACTGCTACAAACCAACCCAGCTCATTTGAAGCGGTGCAGGAAGCAGGTGTGTTATGAGCACAGATGCAGGTGCACGTTGCTGCCTGCGAGCAAATGTTACCGCAGGAATGCCTGTGGAGACCGGATGTGTGCCATTTTCAGAGCATTTCGGATTCTTTCTTTCACACATCGCGTGAACGTGATGGTAAGCGGCGCGTTTTCTTCTCGTCGTTTGGGACATTAAATAAACCCAGGTAGGTCGGACAAACCCAATAGATTAATATTTTCTACAATACAACCAACTTGTTAATCGCTAACTCTCGGTGTGACTGACAGAAGTGCTCAGTTAATTCCACCCCCACCCCTCCACACACCCACACAGTGTGCCAAAGGGACTCATTATGATAATAAGCTACTGGATTCCCTGCAAGCTATTAGTGCTAGCATGCTAATCACGTCACACTCATATCCAAGTAATTTAATTAACAGGACTGTGTAAACATCATCACTGGCACATGCCTTGGTGGTGGGACAACAGTTTTAGTGCATTTTTTCCCCAACATTGGACAATTTTTTCCCCCTATAAAAGTTTACAGAAATGAGGCTATCGGTCTTGTCATCAACTGAAACTGGCGTAGCACTGGGGCATGAATATCCACATCAATTGCTTGTTATTTCCTAACGAGACACAAATAATACTGAAACCGAAGAGTTAACAGAATTTCCTCAGTCCGGAATAAAGTTAATCGTCTCTGAGAACTTTCCTCAAAGTCGACACAGAGCACAAGAGGCCCTCGGCTCTCCACAAAACCGTTCCCTCGACACTTCCTTAACCTCACCGCGCATCAGCCGACACCTACCAAGGAGGTTTCCGTCAGTCACTCGGTGAGTGTGATGTCGTGGCAGCGGAACAAAAGTGATCCGGAGCGCAGACGTGCTCAGGGGAGCCCGGTGGGTAAAGCTGCTTCAATGGCAGAGTTGATAAGAAAATGGCATTTTTATTTTATTTATCATAAAGGACATATCCCTGGAATGTCAGACAAGTAAAGTCAGAAGAAAAACGCTCAAAGTTGACAAGGATGTTAATTATCTTCAGAAACTCCACTGAAAATATCTTGGATTCAATATACTTGTATTCTAAATCTGGGTCTGGACAGTGGTGCAGTCCACTAATTACAAGTTTAAATTGGCCATCAGTAATCTAAAGGTGATTACAGCTCCACAGTGACCTAAGTCACCCGCACGTGAGTGTGTTTAACTCTGCATCGCACCTTTGTTTCATCCAACCATCCCTCAGATCCCCCGTTGGACAGTTAATAGATAGAATAGAGCGATAGCGCCACAGGTCATTGACCTTGGCCTGGAGGACAAATGATCCCTCTGACCGATCCGAACACAATCATTACAGAACACACTCAAACAGATGCACACACACATGTCTACATGAACATCAGTCAAACTGAAGTTACAGACTGAAGCTCTCCGAACAGGGCTAGTTTGGCTAGCTAGTCACAAAGTTAGCAAACTGTGGATTACTGGCTCTGCGATGTACCAAGTCAAACATTTCCCCGTGTTTGGTGGCCTCTATGCCTAATATAGCAGCAGTGATGGAAATAAGCTGCCTGCAGCTGTAGCTTGGGCTGAGTGGTGCCTGTATACCTTCTGTACTAATTACAGAGATTCGTGTTTCCGCAGCCTTGAGTCCGATGCAACTCCGGCCTCACATGTGAGCCAGCGAGCCGTGGCGCGGAGGCGTTTACACCTGCGCCCGCACGTCCAACCACGCGTGTGCACTGCTGGCTAGCCTCGCTTTACCAGGTGCGCAGGAGAATATTTTTCACGACATGAGACGATTTAAGCAGAAACTGAAGCCCGACACAGGAGGGGACAGATTGTTGATTCAAACACTACACCCAAATCATCACCTACTGTATATTTATAAGGTTGCTGGGATGAAACAAAACACAAATTCCAGAAAAGCAAGAGGGAAATAGAAAATCAGTTCAATAAATGACCATTAAAAACCACACTGGCATTCAGAGTTACCATCAGTGGGCTGAGCAGAGCGACTGCTCGCTGTCTAAAAACCTTATTTTCACGAGCAGCTGAGCACAGCAGCCGTCTGGGGGTCTTCCCAGCACTTCTGCTGGTTCCCAACAAGAGCAAAAGGAGTCATTCCATGAGCTGTACCTCCCAGTTCCCACTAAATGAGCTACCAGAAGGCAGGACCATCACCATACCAAAGCAAATGTGCAGGAGCAACTATTGTTATATCTTAAAATGCACCATTTTTAAGGGAGCGTCTGGACCAGAAGCCTGATGTAGACAGTGTATATTTATCAAATTTGATGCTATTTTTCATAAAACTGAAGCATGAGCTTAAGAATTATCAGAAGGAGCACAGCTCTAGGAAAACACGCTCTCTGTTAAGGTCCCACTAATGAATTATGATCCACTTCTCCAACGCCTCCACACCTACGGCAGATTAAAAATAACACAGCTTCGAACGTAAAAGCAGCGTTGCACAATTACAGGGTGGCGGTTTCAAACTGCAGAATCCTGAAATGACTACAGGAGTTTGATTCACAAATTGATCCCTGAATCTGATTCTTTTCTTTTTTTTTTAGTTATGGCAGCATTTGCAGGGTAACAGGCACCATTTTCCCCGTCAGACGCAGGTGCAGGTGCAGAAATGTGCTGTTCTGTAGGAGATTAAACAGAGTGGAAGAAAGACAAGGACGAGAAGAGGGAAGAGAAGGACATAATGAAACATTTAGCAGGCTGGACAGAATTGCCCTGCGTGTGTGTCTGTGTGTGTGTGCTCTTCTGAGTACCAAATCTGCATTCTACTAGCAAAGTGAGGACATTTTGAGGGGTTAAGACCTGGTTTTAAGGTTGAGGTTAGAATTGGGCTTAGGTTGGTGTAAAAGCTGGGAAACACTTCACGCATTACGTAAGTACAAGTGTGTGTTTGTGTGTGTTTGTGAAGTCAGACAAAAAAAATATTCCCTGATCTGAATTTCATCCCAGAAGAATCAAAAAGTCTGTTTCAAGTTTCAGCACATTTGGAGGCTCCGACAGCCGCAGACACACTCACCAACGGCTGAGCAACAGTCGGTCCTCAGCCTGCAATAAAAACCGTCCTCTGTCCTTAATGGAATCCTCGGACAGTAAAGAGGGAGATGGAATTCTGAATACATTTAGCAGCGACTTCTAAACAGAAGGCAGGAATTTAAAGCACGGCCCAAATGGGATTGACCAGGATCCGAGCCAAGATACTGTATATCACTTCAGTGGCATTGGTGTTGTGTTTGCACGGGGGCAGGAAGCCTAAATGACCTCACAGAACTCGGAATGAAATGATCAGGTTTGCAGCTTCCCTCACGGAAGCTGAAAATCTCCTCGTAATGGAAAGTCAAACGCTTTAACGCGCCCGTGAAACCGAAGCCTTAAATGTTGTCATTACTCAGAGCACAAATTGAATGTCAACGAGCTGCACTTTAGCTCGTCAGAGATTTTTAAAGCCTCACGAAAGATTCCTGGATTTTCCCAATTCCTCCGAACGTAGACTCGGAGGTTCGACTGCGGATCTTTCTCCTCCTTGTTTTATATTGTGTTTCCTAAAACTAAACGTGTCGTCATAGAATCGGTGCATTCCTTAAGGTGAATGCTGTTATTTCCTTACAGGTCATTGAACGGGTGGTCGTGGTTTTCCGGGTTTTCCGATTTTTCCTGTGACGTCACTGAAGATGTGTAACAGCAAAAAACACACAAATATCCCTGAAAAACGGCTCCTGTTAGGCTGCTGTCCACCTGGGAAATTCCTTCTCTTTCGTGATGACAAACACACACACACCTACAAACACACACACGTGCACATAAACTCAATATCAGCTTTTAACCGCCTGGAGAGCAGCTGCAGTGGATGAAATGTGCTGAAGGAAGTCCAGTCCCGGAGTTCAGCGGGCTGCAGATTTATGCTGGACAGGTGAAGCAGGAGGGAAGCGGCGCTCATAATGTGATATTTCACTCCAAATTAGCCATTTAATGCAATAACAGCTCACCCCAGAGACTCTAAATCTGCCCCCACATTGAACACACACAACAGTCATATATTACCCCCCCCCACACACACACACACACACACAGAATACGTACATGCAGTCTGTATTTTCGCAATAGATGCTAAATAATGCCGTTACTACCATTTGTATGACCAAAACCTTGTTTTTTTATTTTTTTTTAGCTGTAAAATTCAACCTCGTGTCCTCGTCTGCCACATTAAAGACCATCGCCTGAGGAAATTTACATGGAGAACAACTTTGCAATTACCTGGGAAAATTAGCTGAGAAAAATGGAAGTAAGTGGTTTAATTGTAGTTAATCAACATAGCCAAAGTGTAGATGTGTGTCAAAGGTGTATGGAAAATAAACATTTGTCTAAATACTGAAATAAATGCATTGAACGTGCTATAAATAGCAGCTCATTAGCTATTTAGCATAGATAGACGATCTCTGCAGAGTAAATCTGAAAAAGAAACACGAAAATGCGCTGCGGTATTATTTTTGCTCATCTCTGACAATATTTTTACCAGGTTTGGCAAAAGAAAAACAACGTTTTCATTAGAGTAAAGGTTCTATTTTACGTCAACGTTGACGAGAAAGAAAAGAGAGCTGGCAGATGTGATGTCAGCCAAACCAAACGACCGTAACGACATTACAGCGTTTGTAGGTCTTTGAGAACGAATGAAGAGACGTGCATGAATTAAAGATACTCTGAGTTCATTGTTTCCACAGGTACAGAGCAAAGTTGGAGCAAAACAGCAACAAGAGGACGAGCTGGTTGTAAGGAACCAGCCTCCCGTCTCTACAAGAATCAGAAACGCCCGTGGTGGCGCGGCGAGCCTGTTCGAGCATGAGGGCGCCATTACATGACACCTACGCACACGGTGAGAGGAGTCAAAGGATTATAAATGAAGGAGGATGTAATGGGAAGGAACTACGAGATGTGTGTGGGGGGGGGGGGGTTACCGTGCAGTCGCGTCTTCTGCTGGAAACCTAGTTGAAGATAAAAGAAGCCACAGCAGTGCGTATGCAAAGGTTCACGCTCGCACACCTGATGGCTCGTGGGTGGACTCTTATTCAGCCATTTGGATCTATTATCAAATATTAGAGTAAATTACTTCATATCTACAGAACAGCAGTGAGGTATCTGCTCCCCCCTCTGCACAAACAACACACCCCGACACACATGCGCACTCCCGAGCCTTCATGCCCTGCTATGAAACACCAAATAGCGCCTCCCCGGTGGGTATCGAGCTGCCAGCATCTTGCTGGAATGTAGCGCTGTAGCACAGTTTGATATGAAAAGAGCAACAGGTCCCCGGGGCCCACCGGAGCCCCTCTGAGTGCAGCCTGCACCAGAGGCTGGGCAGCTGACAGCAGGGAGCCGGTGCGTTCAGGAAGTGGTGGGAAACAAAGCGCTTTCCAGGAAACAGATTCTCGACAGATTGTCAAGTCCTTACAAATGGGCCATGAGTTTTCTCCGGGTCTGGAACCAAACAGCATTAGAGGTACTTTTTTACCCCAAGACCAACCTAAAGCCTGCAGCTGCAGGCGTCTTTGTGTCTGAAGAAGCACTTTCACGTCAACTTGAATTAAAGTTCCTACGAAGCCAATTAGGTAACCTGTTCTTCAGATCTCCTCTTCCGATCTCGTCCCCAATTGTAGCTGCTGTGCTGAGACCCTTTACCAGGTTTTGGGGGGAATTTTACTGTTCTAAAGTCAAATCTATTTTTTTTTTTTTTTGCAGCAACACATTTAAAATATTTTTGCAGAATTTTTTTTTCAATTCCCTTTTCATGGTCAAGTCAAGGTCACAGCAGTTTAAGATGCGCGATTCAAAATAAAGCCAAAATTTCAAGATCAGTATTTTAGAAAATGTGTAACTAAAGTAAGTATTTATTCCAAAGTGTTTCCCATTTTTAGCACCAGACCAAAATAGGATGATTTTGATCCAACAAGATGGACGCTGGGCCTGAAGCAGATCTCTGTGGGCTTTTATAGCAACGCTGAAGCAGGAAATCAGTTATCGTGAAGTTTGAAGGGATTTATTAAGAGAAGGTCGAAGGGGTCCAAGATAAAGACAGGAAACAGATGTTGTCTGAGTGACCCCAACATCAATACGCTGAACCTATAAAAAGGAATGAAAAAGGTGGCTGGGATGGACCAGAGAGGAGAGAAAACACTCTTTTCAAAGAGAGGGATGTCAGAGGTGACCAGGACCAAAGCTCAGGATGCTTTACTACGGCAGCAGGACGGTCATGGTGGTGCACTCAACAAGGTAGCAACACGGGGAGATAAATGAGGGGAAAGTCAAAGAAAACAGACGAACGAAGGGGAAGGGAGGGGGGTGGCTGGTAAAATGTGGTGGAGCTGCGGCAAATGTATACATTTCAGCCCTTTGCATCACCAAGGCACATGCACGGCATGTTCAGTTTCTGCAGGAAAGCCCAGGACCTTTACATTAATCATGAATAGCTCGTAAACTGCAATGAGATACATCAAAATCTAAAAGAGAACGATCGAATAGGAGTAATTAACATTTATTTCCTGTACCTTTCATAAAAAGATAGAATGTTATGATGATAACGGTGGAAAAAATGGTTTCACAAAATTTAGCTTGTGGACATTGTGGGAAGATTATGAGGATAGTGTGTGTGTGTGTGTGTGTGTGTGTGTGTGTGTGTGTGTGTGTGTGTGTGTGCAGCACATTAATTATACATGCATGTGCACGACGCTGCATTGTTCATCACCTCCAGCAGATGTGGGAATGTCACTGTGCCTGAGGGATGATGAGAACATTATGCTAACAAAGATCTCTCACTCTCTCTCACACACACACACACACACACACACACACACACACACACACACACACACACACTCACAAAAACAAACACACAATCTGCTACTACTGAGTTTTACAGTGACAGTAGCACTGCTCCATGATACTGACACACAATGAAAATTAAGCGCTTCCTTAACACTTGTAATATTTGTATATCGATAAAAAGTCAAAGACAAACTAAAGGTTCCCGTCACCTCCTGCCAACGACCCCGATGTTGCATATTTCACCTGCTTTATTCTCTCAGGAGAAAGTGAAACCTACCGGCAGCACACTGCTCCTCGTCTGCTCCATTCTCACAGTCTCGCTCCCCATCGCATCGCCATGACAACGAGACACACTTGCTGGTGGGACCCCCACAGTCGAACTTCTCAGGTGGACAGGTCTGTCGGCCTGGGATGGGAGTGGTGGTGGGGAGGGGGATGCCGATGAAGAGGAAGGAGTTGGGAAATGGATTTGGGGAGGAAATGAGCGAGGAGACGGGAGGAGGTGAGAGACAGAGAGAAGGGACAAACAGTCAATGAAACAGTTTGATAACTTGGTTATCTTGTAGACAGAATCGATTTCACTTGGACACGCGGCGAGTAAACAAGGCCCACAATGACACACACAGAGAGGCAAGAAAAATCTCAGGAAGACACAAAGCCAAGAAAACACAAAGAAAAACACAAAGGAAACAGGACAAAAGGCTCTGACTATAACATAGTAACATCAATAAAACCATATTCATATACTTTGAGGGCTTCACTGTTGCAAACGCCTACCCCCTCAAACACACACACACACACACACACAGACACACACACACACACACACACACACACTCTGATGTTGCATCAATGTGATAAAATAGTCCCTTTTGGTAAAAGCCCATTACAGAGCAGAAGGCCGTGCTTCGTATATGTGGAGCCCACGGGATTCACACAGGGACAGAATACACACTTCTAATACATCATATTTTTTGCCGTGTGTGTCTCAACCGCAACACGCCAACCTCAAACACACACTGATCGACCTCAGATCCCAGCTCTCATTACTTACACACATTTATGATGCAACAAGATTTCCTGTAAGCCAAGAAGGCTGCTTTCACTGACCTATAGATCCAGTAGGATTTGGCTATTCTCAGATGCACTCATCTTTAATTTCTCTGTTTCAATAATTTTAGTGCAAGTGATTGAGAATAAATAGCCCACGGAGCGTAAAAGCCACTTTATTCCTTCTATCTGTGTAGAGCAGCGAGGGAGGGGGTGCTGTCACAGACACAGAAGACTGTCCCTGGGGGGTTGAGTCCAGTAAGTGTCTGACTGACAGCCGGGTTAAAAGGATGTAATTTGGTAAGTGACCGTTTCAGGGCCAATACGCGAGGTAGGCGGAGTCAGCTGCAGGGTCAGCTGCCGAACAAACGACCTCATATAAGCGAGCAGGAACAACGGGAACCACGGCCGATGTCGGTCATGACAAAAATCCTTAACCCTCCTTCTAGCCGTGCTCCGTGTAGGTATGAAGGGAGCGGACATGGAAACGTGACGCTGCAGCCGTCGGGGTTCCGTTACGTGACGAATGTAAGAAAGGGATAATGGACGCTCCGAAGATTGGTGGAATCCTGTGGGATCCACAGCAGAGTTTCCTAATTGCCTTAATCAGTGTGTCACCATTCCCACTGAGCTGAAATCAACGGGATAAGAAGTCTATTCCACGAAGAGGCCTCTAACGCTTGTGGGAAGACTATTGTGACGCCAGGAGTCATAAGATATTTAACCAGTAGTTCCTTAGAGGATATGCAAATGCTAACTGCAGCTAACTGCTGTAGATGTAAAAGGCTTCTCTTTGAGCTACCTCATCACCATATTTCACCGAATGGTTTGAGTGATTACTACTTCATTCTGAGGGATATTCAGCCTTTCATGAAGTTCAGAAAGTGTGATTGAAGAAGTTTAGCTGCTCCAGAGGTCAGAACATTCGTTTAGCGCCGCTCCTGTCGCGCACACATCCTGCAATTCAAAACAGCTCCTAACCAGAAGTGGAAGAGACTTGTCACGGGCGCGTGGAGCTCAGAAAAGCACTGTTTGTCAGTGACTTTAACACCAGCCGGACTGACACAGACACATACCAACGCTCATTGATTATTATGAGGGAGAAAATCAAAGGGATTCCCAGGAGACATCAGCACAGTGATGTTTTTGTGGTTATCAGACTCAAACCAAAGGGTTAATCTCTGCAAATGTGACGGAATGAAAAGGTTTGTGAAAAAATATGAAATGGGTCTGAAGGCTCTTGGTCACATCATCAGTCAAACCTAAACTAACAGGCGGTCTATAACAGCCATCGTCAGTAAAATAGGATAATTAAATTCATGTTTCAGCCGTGAAGTTGCCCCATAAATTGGTAAGTGGCTGCTTGAGAACAGTAAATGTTTATTACTTCGAAGGAGTGGGGGGAGATGCCGCGGCGACTTTGACTTCACACAGGAAGCACCCAGAACGCACGTCAGGGTCGATGGGTAGGAATCTGATCAAATTAGGGCTTTTTCTGACCCGGAGGCTTAAAGACGACGGACTTATTCAACCGGAAACATCTCTACGACCCAGCGCAGACATGCGTAGCGTGGAAAAAAACACAAAAAAGGAAACAAACATGGGGTGTGGAATGTAAATTTCCCCAGGTTATGCTGTAAGCTAATGCTCATGAATGTGCTGAAGTGCCTCTGATAGCATACTCTTTAATGAGTCCAGTATATTGTTCACTTCATGGTTTCAGTGTTTGACCTCCATATTGTCCCCCACGAACATGCAAGAAATACCAATTTTTTTCAGTTTTAAACCTTGAAATGAAATGAAACCAAGACATTTGACAAGATGACATCACGACAAATTGCTTTTAGGACAGGCATGTGAGCTTTTTCACGTGTAGCCACAGTCGCTCACATCACCACGGTGATGCTAATTATCCCCGTACACTGTGTATATATGTGGGAGGGGAAAATGTAAATAAAAAGTGGCTTTATGCAGCATGCACCCACTTAAGAACCTCACGTTTGAAGCCTGAAGACAGATATTTCATATGTATGCCCCACTTCATGCGCATATGCATTCAAACGCGGTCTGAGGAGGGTTGCGTACATTGTCGTCTGAGCCAAGCATGGATACATCAAATACACGGAAGTGGAGGAGTCTGTGAGCATCTAGGATTATCTACGTCCGTGAGGAAAACGGACATAAGGAATGAAAAGGTGCTTGTGTTTCAGGCCGTAAATGTTTCAGGACCCCCACGTAATAATGTTCTATACATGAGACAGCCATTGACATAAAGAGAAAGCTCTCTGTGCAAATTTAATCTGATCGTTTGTGTCCTTTATCAGACTTTTCTGATGTAAATGAGGAGTTTAGCCTCGCAGGCCAGAGCTGACCCACCACCCCCCCTGCGCCTTGTCCTTCAAACGCGAAATCCAATTTACGAAAAGGGCGCTTGTGGTTAATATCAGATTACATTTTAAATGAAGGTTATTGTTGATTAGTGGCTTTCATTGGAACACTGATCTCCTGTTATTGCAACCCTGATGTAGGGAACAGGAGGGGTGGGGGAAGAGGAGGACCAAAGTCAAGGGAAAAAGGAGAGAAAAACAATGGAGAACATGTTCTGCTGTTTAAAATAACTCATTCATGGGGACTGTTTGGTTTTTTGAAAACCTGGTTTTGCATGCGTCTGATTGGCTGGTGTGATTTTAGACCCTTAACCTCTGACCTCTCCACGTTGCTGCGATCTTCATTTTGCAAATGTTGTATATCGCATATCGACTTTTCCGTGGAAGATTTAGGAATCGGCCTCGGCAAACGCGTCTTTGTAAACAGCTCCACGGCACGAGGACACGAATACATTTGAAAAAGTTCACTATGAAGACTCTGTTCTGCCGTCCTGATGCTCCTCGGGGACATTTCTTCAAGAAGGATGTGCAGTGGTGTATGCAACCTCACTCTTCTTCTGTTTCTCTCACTCTCAAGGCGGTGTGAAGGAGGAAGAGCCTATTAAATGTAGTACCATTATCACGCTCTAGACTGTAGGTCTGCCAGTGCCGCAGGGGAAGAAATGCAGCGCAACACCAGCAGTCTCATAGGAAATTGCCACTTTCTTCCAACAGGTTCCTCTTAATGGTTGTTTAGTGGATGGCGCATCGGGTATTAAAAATAGCGCCAGTGGCTGGTGCCACATCTCAGCGAGGCTGCAGAAAGAGGGGAAAGAGCCCAGAGAGGGAGAGTGAGAGGCAGGTCCTGTGTGATGGGATTCACAGAGGACGGCGCTGAACTCAACAGCAGATCTCTGAGCTCATTTCCTTTGTGGCAGGTGATTCACAGTCCAGGTCGGGGCACAGCTGCAGAGATGGCTCGTAAAGGCGGACTAATTATCTGCTATCTGAAGTCTCCTGACTGGATTTGTAAGTTTTCCAGTACCTGTGATGCTTTCATGACAACAACAACAACAACAATAATACCTATATATTCTGCAGCCGTAACCAGAAATAACACCGATGTTAGCAAGCAATAAAAGTCTAGAAGTGGAAGGAAAAAGGACGAGAACAGTGCATACAAAAAATGGATGCCTGGATTTGCTCAGTATATATTATTTTTCCCTATAATTGATTCGATGACCTTTGGTATTTGTATTAAGCGATTGGTTCAAGATGAATGCTGTTTGCGTTTGTTATGTTAAAGCAGGACCTTCCTGTCTGTCTCCAGCTGGGCTCATATTTGCCTTCAACACTTTTTTCCTGCTAGGTTTCAGCTGAGCTTCCTGACCTTCTTGAAAAGAGAAGGATTTGGACACAAAAACCAAAGGTAATAAGCCAGTTGACACGATTTCATAAGATAATGGTTGTCATGCTTTTGCACACAGGTGGAAATCGCTGGCAGAAACAATCCCATCAGGATGTTTTAGCTCCTCAGGACACCGAGGAGCAGAAACATATTGATCACTAATCAATGGTAACCAGCCACAAGCAGGGGTCACTAATTGAATTGAATTGAGTTGCAGGAAAAACGGCATGGCGGCTGCTGCTGCGTCGGTGACTTTTTCCCGTCTGATTGGCACGTACAAACTAAACAAGGGAGGAGGGTTGGCATAAACAGCAGTTCTTGTTCAGTTAAACACACACAGTTGCTGATATAGGCAAACTGGAAGCGTAAAGAATAAATTATACAGATATGAAAACAAGTTTGCTTCACAAGAACCTGGAGCCAGTTGATAAAACTGTTGTGCTGATGTTAAATGTACGAGCAGAGAGCCACTCCTGTGTGAACTGTTTCCTATTTTCGATGGCTACATTTCTGTTTCTTGCTTGTACTGCAAATCCTGTTTGGTAAAGAATCATTGAATGGAAGTTTGTGTGCCAAACCGTCGCAGCGGGTCCCTGAACAACAGTCGCGGCAATGCTGCTTTAAAAACTGTTGCGATATTAAACTCAACGTCACTGATAAGTGTGTTAATCTGCAGTGCAGGGAACAGGGAAACTTGTGTTGGGCAGGTAATTGACACAGCCAAGGGAAAGAGTGTGTGTGTGTGTGTGTGTGTGTGTGTGTGTGTGTGTGTGTGTGTGTGCGTGCGCGCGCGCGTGTGTGTGAGAGACTCACATCAAGTAAATTGAAGCATTCAATTGGAAAAAACTGTAGCAGATTAAAGATAAATTATATCAGTCTGAAGTGAAATATCAGAGTGGCCACAGCGTGTGCACCTTTCAAATGCCAGCCTCTAACACACACACACACACACACACACACACACACACACACACACACACACACACACACACACACACACACACACACACACACACACACACACACACACAGGTTTGACCTGATTGAATGAGAAACAAGGTTACTGAGAGAGAAAGAGGGAGAGAGGGAGACGCCACCTGGGAAATTATGTCTGGTGCTAACGCTGCCTCAAGCATGAAATTGAAGCCATCCCACAATGCAACTCACGGGATCTTTCCCGTTCATATTCCAAAACAATTAACCAGCGTGACCTCTTGCCCCCTCGCTGTAATATGGTGGGCCCGCCTATTGTCTCCGGATCCCCGGCTCAGGAAAAACACACCTCAGTCGACTGGGGCGGGCGGAGCTGCTGACAGTGGAGCTTCGTCAAAGTTAAAGCTTTAACATTAGATGTTGGGATGGACAGCTGGCATCGCAGCTGCTCTCAGATCAGCATCTCAGACAGATTAAAACATCTGTTCCACACTTTTAGCTTGATCAGAGTACCACATGAGCACAACTGAAGCAATACTGGACTCATTTAACCATTTAAAATTGGTAAAATAAAGTGGCTCAGCCAGCACCATTAATAGTTTATTCCTTCTCCTTCCTTTGTAAATAAACTTAACAACAAACACAATGCAGCCTTTCTGAGCTTAACCCAGCAAAATCTTTCAACCCCCACAAGACTGAATTTTATGACTGCTTAGAGACCAGATTGGTGAAGCTGCGTTTTCTTCAGCGTTGCCATGAGCAACACTTAAATGCCTTTATTTGGAATGAACGTTTACAGTTTTAACATCACTGAACTGGAATCAGCTCTTGTTTCCCCACTCTTCTAATTTAAAATGGTTCATGATGGAAGTAGTAAGCCAGAACAACCAGATGTTGCACAGCTGTCCTGCACTCCACTGTCTACAGTTACGTCCCATAATAACTCTGTGAAATAGAAAAAGAGGAAGTTTGCAGAGGCCCTGAAAATCAAGGCTACCAAAATATGGGGAAACCCCCCCGCTGTGATGAAAGGCTCCATTTTGACAGTCTGTGTCTTTAGACAAATCTGCACCAGATGGAGTTCAATAAGAAGCAAAGTTTGAGTCAGAAAGTTTTGGCTTGTGCTGTGGAAGAATCCTCAAAGAGGCTACATGTTTTAATCAACGCCTGATTGTTGCTGAGTTATTTCATTAATAAAAGAGATGATCAGTGCAAAGGCCCAAAGTTTCATAGTCTTCAATATCAGCTCTCATATCAGCACCTCTGTATTACAAGAGTTTGTGATTTTTAGAAGGATTTGAATCTCTTATCTAATTTCTCCTCTTTGTCTTTCTCCTCTTAATGCTTAAGAATGAGGTTTGAAGCTGTTGAGCAAAGCCCGTGTCAGGATGTCTGTGGCTTTTTCTCATGAATATAAAATATCTTCCAAATCAGACAAAGCTTAAGTGCTCTTTGCACAGCATTTGACTTGATTTCCAAACATCAGAAGCATCACTTTGGCTTTCGCATGGCGGCCTGATATGTGGCTGAGAGTCACTCTAATAACCTTTTATTTTGTCACACTTGGGTGGTGAGAAGTGCTCCTTTAATCCCTGGAGCGCACCTATGCAGCAGCAGAGCAGAAAGAGACCCCACGCATTAATTTACTCTGGAAATCGACAACACGGCTCCTCCGATCTGCACTAATTTTCAAACTGCAGGATTTACGACACCTGGAATTTGATACCTAAATCATGCTCGGAATACAAAGAACCCACAGAAAAGACGAGCAGCCAAAAATTAAAGCAGTTTCTCAATGTTAAGGACGCCAGTTCAAACTTGTGAGCTTGAGCAAGTGTGTACTTTACGCCATGGCTGCTGCAGGTCATGGCCAAGGTGAAATGCATTGTGGGATACAAGTAAAGGCTGATGAATAGGTGTTAAAACGGGCCGATCATGTAAACTTGGAGCATACTTGCCCTTGTGCACTTGTGCATTTGAGGACATGGGGAGATGGGGACAGTACTCGGGTGGTGACAAGTGCGTATTATAATTATGAGCTAATGAAAGAGCAATCATTCAGCATGTTTATTGGATTGCAGACTGCCGTACAACAAAACAGCTATTATAGTTTTAGCAATTTATAAGCATTTTTTAAAAGCTTAGTACGTATAGATGTAAGCTTGTGGTCTGTTGTCTTTAAAGGAACTTTATATCTCACAAGGGTGAATAAGTGCTGTTGTTGTGAAGAATAGGCTGAAAATGTGATGACATGAGTCCAAAAAAGGAAGGCCGGGGTGTTAAAAATGGGTTGTTCTGGGTTGTGTTAGTTGGTGGGACCGATAAACACCTCGTATGAATTATGTGGTCGCTGAGGACAGGTTTTTAAAAGCAAACCCAGCAAAGGAAATTAGCAGTGTTTCCGTTGAAGCTACATTGACCCGTCCGCCTTGTTTATTTTCATCAATCACCCGTTTACTCAATAGGTTCTGGTTGCTGCTAACAGGACTAACGCCGCAGCGAATATGACAAATGATATCAGTGCTGTACATTATTGCAGAACACAGTGCGCAGACAGGCCCCCTCTTTGATGCCTAAACCACCACTCTGATGTGAACATGGTCCGCAGGAGCCCCTCCAGGCCCAGATTCATTTTCAGATGTGTAATTACAGCCGGCTCCTGAGGAGCTTGTGAGAGATCGTCTGCTCTGTCAGGGGCATCATCGGCGGTCCATAGTTAATCAGCAGTCCGCCAGCGGTCTCACAGATCAGCCCATTGATTCCCTCGGAGGGAAATCGATTCAATCAAAGACTCTACTTAAACTGAACTAATCAAAAAGTGGACGACACGACGGAGTAAAGAGGATGTGATACAAGCCAGCGTAACATGTTCAAACCTAGATTACATGAAGCAAAACCAAACTGTATTTGATGCCTTTACAGGACTTTTATACGCAACGCAGGATTTAGGCTGATAGGTGAGTCTGAGTGTTTGCTTTAGTTGTTGAATTATTTTTTGATGCTTTTGAAAACTGCTTTAACCAGTTAACTGGCCACAGGGTGATAATATTACCAACAGATATTTTAAATACGTGCGGGATATATTTTAAAGAAATGTACACATGAGAAACCATTTACACTCATCTCTCCATTCACACACGCTCACGGATGTGCGTGTGGCCGACGGGATCGATGCGTCTGAAAAGCTCTCGCGGCGTTCAACCTTGATTAGATATAATGAGACGAAACCACAAGTCCACTTATCTGATGAAATGACTCACAGATTCACCTTGTGATGAATACTAAGTGCAGAAATCGACTATACACAAGTCAACGGTATGCGAGGGCACACTCCGCAGCTGTGTGAGTGCATACAGACGCTTCTATACACGTCACAACTGGCCCGATCACACTTCCAGGGTCTTCAAAAGGGTCTTTGATCACCTCTTTCAAAATCATCTCAATAAAAAATGCCAGCTGGTGGCAGTTGAAGCCGCGAAGGAAGTTCTGATCGGCGGAAAAATACACAAGACTGACCTTTAATTTGCACTCGGTTCAGTGACTTATGAAAGACCGGTCGCGTAACACTGATGTATAAATTCAGGTGGAAACGTTGCAATATATACGTCTGCATACACGTCTCTACCTTTGCTACAATAACTGTTGAGTGATTTGAGAACAGAAATCGCACAACTACTGTGGGAAGTGTTCAGTTTTCATCATTGTGGCAGCATGTGGCCTCGACACGCGTCAGCGTCTCCAATAAGGGCTGTTTCTAAAGTGCTCAGTTTCTCATAATTACGTGATTACATGCTGAGAACAGACTGTAAAAGCTGATGAAGTATGTGAGTGCAAAAACACGTGACCTGCTGCTTGCAAACACAGCTAACAATAACTGCCAAATGCATTCCTATACGCACAATTATTCATTCCTGAAATTCCGAGCTTTATTCCTTGCCTTTGGAACCTTGAGACAGGTTTATGTGAGCTGATGTAGTGAGACACATATGGCTGGATTGTTTAAAGAACACAGTTGGCGCTCTCCCTTACTGCCCTCAGCTCTAGCAGAGTACGCAAACTGGAGCCGTGGCGTCGTTCATCTCGACACACAGCCGTTGGAAATTATACGTCTTTGCAGCTACGATACTTACTGCAGATTGCATCAGCCTCATCAGAGCCATCGGCGCACTCTGGCTCGCCATCGCAGCGCCACCGGGCTGGAACGCACTGGCCGTTCTTACAGGTAAAGTCCGTGGTCGCGCATGTCTTCTTTGCTGTGAAGGGAAATATCACATTAGCAACACCACAACAAGAGGATTCAGTCCATTTTCAACCTTTTAACACACTTCAGGTGTAAAATTATGTTAAACGCTCTTTGCTCCGAGCAGGATGATCGAAGAATTCTGAAGAATAAACCCAGTTCGACAGGTCTGAGCATCGGAGTGGATGCTCCAGGGGTATTTGAGCTCTTCTGTGGTTACCGCGCATTGGCAGCCATAGCAGAAGCATCAGTGGAAGCAAAAGCACGGAAACTACAGGGCATGTCTCATTCCATCAGGACATCAGCCCTCAAACGGATGAGGAATTTTTCTGCTCGGCCACCATCAGAACCTGCTTCAGATTATTATAAAGTTTCTTTTGACTCAAAAACTATTTCCACACATGGGCAAACAATACCAAGCTTGAGGCTATCACAGTAAAAGTGTGTGTGTGTGTGTGTGGGGGGGGGGGGGGGGGCTCTATTTGACAGCAAGAGCCGCTGGAAAAGAGAAAGCACTTGCTTGAACCTGGTAGCAATGACTTTGGCCTGACCATGATGAAATATACTGTATACAAGGGGGGTAGGTGGGTGACAAATGGCGAGCGTGTGTGTATGAATAATGCTGCGAGCTTTCTCTAGTGCCATTTGTACAGGGGTGATTTCTTCTGATCAGCAGCGAAAGTAACTGTGTAGGTTCTCATCTTTCACTTAAGTCCGGCGCTGCTGTGGACCACCTCCGTGACCATTTATTTAAAGCTGATGAAAATGTAACTTAAGCTGTGTCGCGCTTTAAATCACCCTTATTCTATGGTAACAAGGTAGCTCCAGAGCATTTCCTGTAGCACACGACTGTTCAGTCACTCAAACTCTACTTTTAGCTTCGCACATCACTAGGATGGAATTTCTTCTGTTGCTTCTCCTGTTGCTTCTCCTGTTATTTCCTTAATTTCAGGTGAGTTTGTACTGGTGATCGGTGTTTTCCAATGGTTCAGTACTGCAGTCAACCTTTTACTGCCCTGAGGATGTGCTACAATAAGCTATATTCAGTGTGTAAATGTATATATTAGCTTCTATACATGGTTGGCTTTGAACAGTTTACTGTGCAGATAAAGCATGTCTACCATTGCTCATTATATTTGTATGTATGAGAAAAATATGGCCAACAAACACAAAGGGACCTTTAGTGTAGATTAATAATTCTGAGAATAGAGGAGGAAGAGAAAGTCTTAGAGTGATGGAATTGGAAAAAGGTGAGGGCCTAGAATTAATAAAAGCGTATCCCTGGAGACCACAGGGGGAGCAGAGCTGCAGACAGAGGTAAACAGACAAGATGAGGGGAAAGGATTATGGGTGCAGCAGTAGGAGACAAGGTTAAGAAGGATGCAGAGGTGGTGTGTAGCGGACTGGAATCACAACAGACGGAGGAAATCCTCTTCTTCACATCAAACACAAAAAACTGTACCCCCCCCCCCCCCCCCCCCCCCCCCCCCCCGCTGAACATCTTTCCCTCCATCTCTGCCTACAGCGTGATAACAGAGCCAGCAGAACCACAGTGGAGGTTAAAACACACATCCGCCTAGATTAATCTTCACCTTTAAGATCCCAGCAGCGCTCACTATAATCCCATTCAGTCCATTCAATTTATGTCCGGAGTCACTGGTGTTGTGGACAATATCCAAACCCCAGAAGGATTCCTTAAAACCTGACCACACTTTTCTGTAATCCTTTGAAAATAAAAAAAAACCAAGTTGCTTCAGGAATATGATTCACCTTGGCCCTTCCCCACTGTACACAAACAAGCATGACCTTTTATTTCTGTAAAAATTACGCCAGTGGATGTTAGACATAAGACAAAAGAGCAACATCTGGTCTAAATGTTGAAGGACATCATACATAATGCAATATATGGATATTCGCTGCACCAAAAAACTGCACCACACACACACACACACACACACACACACACACACACACACACACACACACACACACACGCACACACACAAAACAATAACTACTTGAAAAGACACACATACACAAACACACAAGCAGCTGCTTACATTTACATTATGATGCACTGAAAGGGGCCGTGCATGATGTGTCATCCATATGGATCAGCCCAAACCATCTGTATGAGCTCAGGGAGGGAACATATATGTGTACATACTGTACTGAGGAACCGTCATCGATTTAACACTTTCAAATTTTACCCTGAGGTTAAAAACATGATAGTTTAACCTATATAACATGAAACTGAAGAGTTTTGTTTTTTTTTTAACCTCGATATGTTCACATGTGCTGTTTTTATTCATCGATGAATCCCATAAAAATCATTTCTGCTTATAAAATTCCTCACAAAAGATCGGGAAAACCTACAGTTGTGCTTTGCACCCATTACTGGATTATCCCAGCAGGATGGCAGGTAAGTATGGACCAGACAGGATCCATAAAACTGCCACAATGAAACAACATGTAGATATTATGTGACAGATTAGGAGACTTATTTTACCCAAAACTGCATAGTTTCTCAGAAAAGTATGAACTTGAGAATATATATGAGACAAATGTTATGGGCATAAACAGTTTATTTTTATGCATTTACGCTTGTCGGTCAGAGTGTGTGTAGAAAGTGGAGGGAGAGGCGAAAAATGGATTTGCCTCTGCTGTTGCCCTTGGTTAAAGAGTTAAAGAATGTGGAGCTTCAGTATCAGGACAGAGGCCGTTTATCAGCGGGCAGAGGCTGAACCATTACTGCCAACCAGTGTGACAGTACGGGAATAACCAAACATAATTTTAGTTTTGGAAGGGATTTAAAAGCCTGTGCAATTAGATTTCTTTAGATTTGAGAGGCCTGCACACGTGCGTGCATAAACGTGTGTGTTCAACACAAACTACAAAAGCTGGAGATGTGAGGATCCGGCTCTCCAGATCAAATACACCACATATTCGGCTCCATGGAACACATCAAACACCACCCACTGGTTCAAAGGAGCTGGCTACCATTTCACGCTCCCTCTCTGGACACAGGTGCGTCACGCCCGGGGGGCTTCGGTGAGTCAAACGCAGCCGCGAATCGAACTTGAGAAGTTGAACAGAGTAAAGGTGATCCTGCATGAAGGTACAACCATCAACGAGCTTTCATACGTTTCATTTTTTTGGTGGGATTTACATTAAAATGAGCAGCACGTGGGGTAGAATAATTATATGAGCATTTGTTGGGGAAGGCAATTAAATAAATAAATATGTACATGGGGGGATCATCAACAGGAGCGGAAGGGCTTAAACGGCAGCCTCTGCCTGCAGTCTGCGCTCTCTTTGATCACATTAGCAGAAATAATTAAAAGCACGCCCTCTGAGTCAACCATCTATGCCTAACACCTTTAACAAATATTAATTTAACATTACAGCTCAGGCTTCGCGAGCATGTAGTGTAGATATGCAACATAGGCCTTGATTAATGTGTCGATGTTTAGATTGGGAAAGCAAAATCGACAACACATATGGTACAGGACTAATTTATCCCTCCATGCATGCACTTGGCCGGCGGAAATGAAGCATCTCTTTGGGGCATGTTAAGCCATTGTCCTCTTGGCTTCGTGTTGTTGCCAAATCCCTGGATTTTTACTCAATAATGATGTCTGCCAAAGCTGCAGACCCTCCAAATCCTGGCACATTCTGGGCTCCTGATGCTCGTACCCTCATATATAAGAATGGCATTACAGCTCAGCAAAGCAGCTTAGACATAGAGGGCAACAAGGATGATGGTGTTGGGGGGATTAATGACCATATTATGATCCCAAGGAACATTAATGGAAGTTAGAAAATGACAAGTGCCAGTCAGTGATACTCTGCCTCCAGAATTTTCTCTTTAACTGCACCACCAGACATTCAAATCATATAGAATGATTTTAATTACTTTAATTAATAGTTGAGACAGCAATGTTTAAGCTGTGTTTAAGCCATGCACTAATGAAGTTGGCAAGACCAATTTTCCAATTTTTAAGATGTACTGTAAACAGCCCAGCTTTATACACACACACACACACACACGCACACACGCACACACACACGCACACACACACACACACACACACACACACACCCAGCAACAGGCCATCTGGGTGACATCCGGCTCTCCAGATTGACCTGCATTGATTTATTAAACAGTCAGACACTGATACTTGCCCTGTGATGCACATACACACACACAGACGACAAAGAAACACTTAATACCTCACCAGCCCACCCACCCCGGTGCTCCAATCTCATCAGACTATTGGACGGTCACTTTCCTAGACGGGGTCATCGTTTTAATGACATCAACTTTACGATCCTTTAGCCCATCCCCACCCACACATATAAAACCCCTACAGCACTAAATTTACCAGGGGGCTGTCAATGCATTTAAAGTGATGTCATCCCCAGCGAAATCGAGATGGATGAGCTTCCTCGGCGTGCTTCACTGTGTAATATTTCAATTTGAGTTTACAGATGTGTTTTTATGGGTCTGAACGCAGCTGATGGGATTTCACTAATTGGAGTTATAATGTGGCACAGTAGGAGGAAAAAAAGTGCTTTTATGGTGACCTCGTTTCAAAGGTCAGGAGATACACTTACACACACCTACTCATGCGTTCACTCACACTAAATGTCCCACTGGAGTCATAAAGCGGTGCGATGGCGATGGACTGGGGGAGGGGATATACAGTACTATATAACACCACAGTTAGTCAATCCCTTTGTGGTTACCCACACGGATACACACACAAACACACACATGTGCAGCCCGCTTGTGTGTGTGTGCTGAACATGCAGGTACATATTTTTAGATTTTCATTGTCGACACAGAAATGTTGACTGATAAATAACCTGATAATTCCAGAAAAGTCATTTTTTTAAATAGATCGCATGGTCATTGCTGATCCTGAAGGTCAACTCCAAACATTAAAGCAGCTGCACTCCAGTGGCAAAATCAAGATTCATCAACACAGCTCTGTAATTACTCTCCTGCTGAGTGACTGACTGACACTCAGACGCGAGATACCCCGACCCGATAACAATGAGGAAAAAGCCTTTCACGAGAAAACAACATTCCCGCTGACTGTATGAATCTATGCTCCCCGCCACTCTTGTATTTCCCCTCATTTCCACCCCGGTGCTTCCACCATCGCCATTCAAGCCCCGAATCGCAGGCATGGGGCGCGCTCGTCGCTCCACAAATGACAAATTACTTCTGGGCTTATTATCAAAAATCAGCGCTGGCCAGAGGGAGTGGTCATGGAAACGGGGAGAGGAAGAGGTGCTGGGGAGCCAAACAAAGCCTGCTGAGCGTTTGCAGATAAAGAGGGGCACGTTTCTCCCCGCGCAGACGATCCAAAAGAAGCCTATTCGATCACAAATGGCTGTCAGGCGGAAGCGACGCTCAGCCCTACAAAGGTCACCAGCACTTGGGTTGCTTGGACAATCTTGCTTCTTTGTGATTTAGCTCAGATGTGCATAAAAGAGAACTAATATTTGCCAAAGTGACAAAAACAAATCCTGCGATGTGCTTTTGTGCAGCGCTGTGAGCTTTGTCTGGTGACTGTGGAACACCATTATGTTGTGTGACGCCCCGACCCCGCCCCTCTCTGTGTTCTCCCAGTTAAACAAACCACTGTACCCAGTCGCCGTCTTTTGTCTGCTACGCTCCTCTGACACACTCGCTCGCATCCTTGGCACTTTGGCTCCTTCTCTCCTTTCTTCTTGTCCTCCCATCCATTTTCCCTTTAGCAGACAGTTGTGTCTTGTGACGCACGGATGGTTTTAAAGCGCAGCGAGTCCTTAAATGAAACCGTTCGTCTGTTTGAAAATAAATGTAAAAATTAAAATAAATACTGGGTGAAGAGATTGGTTTGAGTGCTTGATTGAAGCAAGGTTAGGAGAAAAGTAAAGAGCAGGATGCAATTTCTATGACTGCACCAAACAAACAAAGAAAAGAAAGGAAACCAACTAGAAGTAGGTTATTTTGTAGTGAATTTCAGGATTATTTGGTTCCGTTGGTGTAATTTCTATGACTGTTAACGTTCTGTTGAATACACCAGCACTGTGGGAAATAAAGTGATTTGTCTCTCTAACCAGATTGTGCATCCTCCCCGTGATCCTGATCGGTTCCTGACATTCCCACAGTGCTCAGCAGCATCTCGGTGCGGACTTTTTCCCCGAACTCAACGTTGTGTCTGACTGACTGATTTCATCACTGGTGTCTAAAGCACAATTTTACCAAGTTCAGATAATCCAATTAAGGCCTACATGTAGCAACACTGATTAACTGAAAGATGGATCGACTCTTCGTGGCCCCCCAATTCTGCTTGCTCTGGGAACTTTATGGGAGGGAAGAGGAGAGCGATTTGACACAGCCTTTGTTGCGGCTTATGAATCATCTTTCTTTATAACGCGGCCAAAAGAGCTCGTCCGTCTGCTGTAATCTCAAAGCATCTCGGCACAGACGGGAGAAACTCCTTGGAGCAGCTCTGTGGTCATTAATGAGGTGTGAAAGTTCACATTTTACAATTAAATCAATGGCATGGGGGGGTTAGTTTGTCCATCCAATAGTTTTAAATTACATCTTTGCATCAAAACCCCACCATAACTAACGTGAACATTGGGGTCTACACAGCCACATGTTCATCTATAGACTATATTTACTGTGCTGTGGCTGGAAAGCTTGTAAATCAGTGGTATCGCTCACCAAACCTTCAAAAACCCAAAGGAAAAACCCATATTTTTAGGTCAAAAACCTTGCAAAATATAACAAATAAGGCCATTTCCTCTGCAGGCATCTGCTGATTTAACATAGCGGGGATATTTATGATAGATAATTATTCCTTTCATGTTTCTGTCTTTTGGGTAATTTGTTTAAATTTACCGCGGGGAACTGGGGCAAGGTTTTCCTTGTGAGGATTTCAACCCTACTTTCCATATATTAATTCAGCAGAAGCATCAAATTACCATCAAACAGTGACGCAAACCTAATCAACAAGGATGGTAGCCACAGATGAGGACAGTTCTGGACAGAAGTGACCTAAAGTTACCTCTCACTGTGTGGCTCTGTTGAATGGTGTGGTATCAGTGGGCACATTTGAGCAATAACCTCTTTCCCATTTCCTTTTTATGCATGCTTCCCAGTCACCTAGGTGTATCCACGGATACCCAAACCCACTGGAATACAAATACGACCCAGACACTCGCCTCTCAGCCCTATTACTACCCAAACACACACACACACACACACACACACACACACACACACACACACACACACAACTTCTGTCTGCTCGGCCGTCTCTCACACCATTCCCCCTTCATTAAAAGCTTCAACAGGCAGTCACAGGGGAGTACAGAGGAGGTCTGTGGGGAATCTTTCTTCACTTTCACTTCAAAGATAACTCAGAATTTAGCTGGAATAAATTACAATCTGTGCAGTTAATCCGACAAAAGTGGTCCTGACTTCAATCCATGTATGTTAAAGTGTTCGCGGATGACGCCTTGTTTTTCAGATGGGTGAAATCTACATCTGCTGGATTGTAAGTGTGTGTGTGTGTGTGTGTGTGTGTGTGTTGGGGGGGTGCCCTTGGACTCCACTGAAAAACCCCAGAGAGGGCTGATGAAAGGGCTCCCAGCAGGTACTCTTGGCCAAACAACACAATGGTGGAATAACCACCGTCCATCGTAGCCAAAAGTAGTGCCAGAAGGGGACGTGGATGAAGGGCAGAGGGTGGGTGCCCGTCCGTGGTGGGGTGGGCAGGTTTTAGAGCCTGCAGTGTGCGGGCACGGCTTTTCGATAGTACAGAACAAAACCAACCTCTTCATGGCCATCCAGCAATGCAAATTGGCCTTGATCAAGGTTTCACACTCGGCTTCCAGCGAACAAAGTGTAAATGCCGGCTCTTTGGCTGGATCCTGAAGTAACGACCCCGTCTTCTGTCCTCTTTCAACTGGCCAATTCATTCACTCTCACAACCAAGTCGCATTTGGACGCACACAGGTCATTTTCATCCAGACTAACATTCTCTTCCAATCCACGCAGGCCCAACTATCTCCCCTCCGGCGGTTTGACGCAGAATCCCGCAGGGGAATTTCTCATCGAGCTCAGCATGAAACGCGTCTGATAGCAGTCATCAAAGTCGTCTGTGCCAAAGGGCTGCGACAGGTAAGACTCAAAACTAGGTGCACAATTGTGGGACAAAGCAATCAAGAAAGAAAGTGATCGCATGCTAAACAGCTTCTTAGAGTTGGCCTCAACCTATTGAGACATGTCCTGGTGTCTAAATGTATTTATCATATCAACAGATCACCATTTTTGATGTTATCCTTGATTAGCACCGATTGGTAAAGTATCTCCTGATACTTAGAAAAGGGGTAAGATTGGCATTTATCTGTTGGAATGCTAATTTCAAATGTCTGATCTCAGTTACACAACAACCCACAGCGCATCTCTATTTTGTTTGGCCCTTTCCAAATAATGAGAACAATACGGGCCCGGCCATTTATCATATGTCTCCTGCTATTTTTCCTGAGTCCCTTCCTGATTACTCCTTAGAGGCCAGGCTGTTTAATATTCTTTAGAGCTCTATGAACAGGACAGGCCCACAATCAGAATGCAAGGAAGTCCTCTTTCAGGCGGTGAAGGAGTAATGGTGCGGGGGTGAGGCAGCTGAGGCTTGTCTACCATGTAAGCAACGCTTTAAAGATCACTTTTATAAGCATGCAAAAGAGCGCGGAGGAAGGTGGAAGTATCCTGAACATCTTTAACAAAGCTTTGGTAGCACAAAAACTGTTTACAGACGTTTGTGCGGAGCCGCGTCTGAATACCCTTCTGATTTACTACGAGTGAGAATGTTGCTTCTGAACCTGTCAAAGGACAAAACTGAGAAGAGGAAGCCGCGTTGACAGTAGGAACAAAGCAGCTAAAGTCAGGAGAAAGTGAGCGTTTCCTCAGAGTAACACCGACACCAAAGTCAGTGTAAGTGGATGCAAACTGCTCAGCTAGTTAGAGAAATAGGGTGAGAAGTTTCACAGCTCGTCTGAAAAGAAAATACAGGAGGAATGAATCCAGAATGTAAATATTCATACCAAAAAACCCAAAATTTCTACAGCTTCAGGCTTTTAATGTCATTTTCATATTTGTAGAAGCTTGCCATTGATAATTTAATTCAATATCTACATTATGGTGGTCTAATTATTCCAGGATTATTGCTCTGAACTGCTTTGCTCTGCCTGAGCACTGTATCACTCACCTCCTGTCTATTTTCTCTCTCTGCACACTAAACAACCTCTTTATGTGCTGCATGTCACCGAGATTGCCTGGCTGAAGCTTTCATGCCTGACGGATAAGGGGCCCACAGGAACCGACTGGGCCCTGATAGAGGAATAGCGGTCGGGAGCGAGCGTGTGCTCCAGCCCCCTTTAGCACCCAAGAGGAATAATTTACAGCTCTGCCACAGTTGATTTCCCTTACTACATCTAAAGGCACTCAGAGGCTGGACGAAACACAGCGAGCCGAGTAGAGGATCCCACACGGGCGCTGAAAGGAAGCGCAGTGGTTGGTTTTAACGTCTATGGATGCAAGACATTTGGCCAACTGTCCAGAAGACCGATTTCCACATATTAAACCTCTGCTATGTAGAATCTACTCACTTCTTATTTAACAAAGATCTACTTTTGTCTGTCATGCGCTGAAAACGTCACCGTCTCTTAATAACTCCAATTGTCCTAAATGCTCAACACTCCACTGACTTTTTCATTTATTCCACATAAAAGTAATTCTCTCAACACACACACACACACACACCAGTTGGGCAAAAAAGAAGAGATTAGCTCTGACATCTGCCTCAGTGTGTATTGTCCTCGTCTCATTTGTATGGAACCTAATATCACCCTAACCTTTACGCCGTGCGCTACTTCGATTGCATCAGAATAAAGCTGCCTCGGCAGCGAGCCAATTATCTTCTGAATGGTACCACAACACTGCCCACACCACCGCTGAACGCTCCAAACAACCAACAGTGCTGGGAAAATGACAAATCTGGGGCAGACCGGTGACATAAGAGAGGAAAATCCAATTGAGTACGTAATGAAATCCCTCCCGCTAAAAAGTGCGTGAGGCTGTATTTTTGACGAAACTTAATCTGCATTTAAGGATGAAGCAAAATTCTAGTTTCCATTTATTCATTACTATTAAATAGCATAGAAAGCTGGATGACTGGTAAGCATCATAAGGATGTTTAACCTTGAAATCTTTAAGACATTAAAAAAATGCTGACTTTGAGGGTTTATTTGATGAGTTTATTCGTCTTTCAACCATTGGTTATTTTAAAATCCATGGAAAGGCCATCAGTGTTCACATCTACACCAAAATATCCATGATAAAAGCAACAATTTTGCTAACGCTAACATGTCAAAGGATGTGTGCTGTATTCTACACATGTTATGTTGAAGCTGTGTTGTGTTCAAGTTGTTAAGTAGAGAGAAAAGTGAAAGGTTGTCAGCGATGCTCCGCGCCCCCATCAGTTCGCCTCCACACAGATAAACAGGTGGATTTTCCCAACTTCAGTCAAGCATGGAACAATCCACCTTTCAGCCCTTTTATTCCTGTGGATCCTAACTGAATTACTTGAAGTCATTGGAGGGGAAGAAGGAGCATCCTGACCTGGCTAAAGCTGAACAGACTCGGAATTTTGATGCGAGACGGGATCTCGCGTTGAAAGTCTGTAATCTCTGATGAAAACAGAAGCTTCTTTGCCAAATATGCCCAAATTGCACCTGCACCGTCCAGGCCGACTAAAATAGTCCCAGCATTGCCATTGACAGATGTTTGGTTACTAAAATGTTTCCACAGCGGGTTTGAATTTAGCAGCTAACTCACAGGTTTTATTGTAAATAACTCGCGTAAGTAACTCACAACAGGCAACAGTTGTGAATCTGTTTTATGTTTAACACATCAAAGCGCCATCACGGATACGTCACGAGAGACAGTTATGGTGGTAAAGCAAAGCTAGTTGGCTACTTGCTAGTTGGCCATTTATAATTTTCATAAAATATATAAACAGATTAGATAATAGAAGTCTTTATTCCCATCAGGGGATCAGAGGAAAAGGCAAACAGAGAAGGTTGAACTCTCCGTTCCCCAAAGTAACTTTTGAGCTATTAGCTAAATGCTAATAATTGCTGCGACGACTTGGGGGCATAATGGATGTTTTTGTGGTGATACTCTATATGAAGCTTTGCTTAATGAGAGAAAACGGAGATACACTACAGGGTCAAATTGGACACTTGGTGAGAAAAGATCACGTAATGGGAGCAAAGTGAAAGAAAAGGATGTGGAGGCTAAACTCTGAACTCTGTTTTCCATTTTCTCAAACACAGAGCAGCCATTGTTCACTAAAGGTCTTTAAGCCTGTGCATCAGTCTGCCTCAGCCCTTCCACCCCATACAGGCTGACAACTATAGGCTTGAACTCTGAGATTAATGCTGTCCCCTTCTCTCTCCCTAACATGAGCCCTATACTTTATAAAGGGCCTCCTCCCCATCATTTAGCCTGGACATCCACACATTAGCGGACAGAGCCCTCAACAACTCTTTGGCAGGAGAACATTGTCGAGGCGTAAGAGATGTAGTTTCAAATGCTGGAGATGACTGGCTGAAGGGTGGCGTCTTTTATAAATCGCAGCCTGTAGAGCTGGAGGAAACATTTCAAGCTAAACTAACCAAGACTTCCATCGAAACCTGGGATTGCTGAAGTCTGTAGCTGCTTGCGAGACAAGTAAGCAGAGGTGAGAAATGAGAACATGTCAAGTTCTTTGTGAAAACTCGGGGCCCCCTCTGATAAGAAGCATACACAGATCAGACGCAGTGGAGACAATTTACAATGTGGAAAAGTGCAGAGATCTCTGCATCCACGCAACTGCATTGCAGTTATTTCTACAGATCTCAATCACTGAAATTGGGAAATTTACCGATAAGAATAAACAAATGGAGAAAAAAGGTTGAATTAAAGGATATGAAAAAGCAGGAAGTGGAATAAAAATGAAAACCAGGCCTGGATGCTGCTGGTAGAGGTGCAAAACAAGCACATCTAAAATAAAGGCAACAGCCAAAAAGGCAGTTTAAACAAACAGGACAGTAATTTGCTAGAAACTTTCTGATAGATACTAGTGACAGCAGGCTGTTTGAGCAATAAGTACCTCTAATGGCAAACATGGAGATAAGCGCCGTCCTTACGCAGCTTCGCAAAACAAATGGTCTCATTATTGCTGATTAAAAGAAGGTGGAGAGCATTTTATCCAGAGCAGCCAATAAGAACCATTATCTCTTTGGCCACTTAAAGATGAATTCCGCATAAACACACAATTATTGCTTTAAGAATCTCGGAATTAAAATGATAAACGCACCTTTAAGCTCCTATTTTGCTCATCACACATGCTCGTCTCTGTTTGCTAAGCACACAGTAAAAGCTTGAAGGTGCCAGGATTTGCAACAGTTGCCGCAACGGTTGTTTTGCCTTGTCAATATACGACAGGAGAGGCTGAGGATGAAGGATGTTGGCTGAAAAAGCCTAAAACGCAGGATGCTGCAACAGAAAGAAAAAAGAAAACACAACAGGCCCCTCTGCCAACACTCCAACTCAAGCACATATATGGAAGCTGATAGATATGGAACCATTCAACACGGAAAACTGGCTGAGTGTGTATTCAAATAGGATCTCTCTGAGGTGGCCTGGACCTCACAGCTCTATACAACAATTTGTTGGCCTGATGCTTCATAGAAGGCAAAGAAAACCTGATTTTAATGGAAAGTTCTAGCTTATTATGGACCAGCAAATTGCTCTTGACCATTGGCGTTGCAGATATTATACAAAAAAAGTGAGACATTTCAGGAAGAACATACTTTCAATGCAGGTATTCACAAAAGTGATCACATTAATTGTACAATAAGTCTGGAAAACACACATAAGTATAATATATAGAGCAGTTAAAATATTTATCATGGCAGCAGGAAAGCTGCCTTCCAAACTGAACTGAACAAAAGTAATTAATTTAAACTGCCAAAAAAACCCCGAAGAAATACTAATAATCATTGCATTTTTAATAGTGCGGCAGCATTTGTTTGTTTGAAGTTTATATCAAATTATCAGACGTGGATCTGGGCAACAACATAAACCAAATTGGATTCATTTAATGCATATCATTATCACATCATTAGTGCAGATTATTCTGAACCCATAAACTATTGAAACGTGAACCGTAATGAATCCACAAATGCCAAAAAGAAAGAAACAATCTCAAAAGCTCTCGCTAATTATGCAGAGGCAGATCCACCATGACCATTCATCCTCAGTCTGAAGGAGGACTGGAGCCCAGGGGGGGGTCGCCAGGTCAGAGGGGAACAGCAGGTATCGTCCTGGGCTTGGCAACGAGGCCCGTCTCTCTGCAGGAGAACCAGGAAGCACCCGACAGAAACCCAACCGCAACAGCAGATAAGGCAAAAAATAAATTCAAAATTCTGCTTAGAATCAATCAGCTGGTTTTAAAAAAAATCACGCAGGAAAGTGAGGCCCATTTTCAGTGACTGCTATTGTTTTGAAAAAGAAATAAATGGAAAAACTCTGCAAAATGTTAAAATCTTTCATTTGAATTGATTTTTTTAAAAACTATTTTCACTCCCGTTTAAGCGGACCCACTTCAGATTGACAGGAAAATGCCAAAATGACGGACTTTGATCAAATCTCGGCTCATTCATTTCGTCATCTGCCGTCGCTGTGAGCTCTTGGCGGCTGACTGCTGCCCCTTTGATGTAAAAACATGCCCTTTGGCAAATATACGGCTGTGGAGAGCCCTGCTAAATTATCCAAAAACATTTTCTTCATGCACTTTCATCACGCCCAGAGAATACAAGCAAGGTGAGCGCGCGGCTTTAAAGGATCGGCGCCGACGCTCGGATGTGATGGACGATTGATTGAGATGCGGCTTCAAAAGGACGTCTACCCAGAGCGGCGCGAGCGAGCGCGCTTTCATTGTTCCGCTCATCATCCAACAGAATCATTTATGACATTCCAACCGGCTGCCGAGCAAACATTGGCTCTGGACCTGCTCTTTGAGAATGACTAAAGCCATGGAAGAGCTCAAACCAACGTGGTCTGACTGCATTTGCACCCCCTCCCCATTCACCAATCATTCTTCAAATCATTTTATTTTACTTCTCTCACACGAGAAAAACAAGACAAACAATATCTGGCTCAATATTTTGCTGCCAGCTCAGCAGAAATGTCCTCCAGAGAAGGCTGAGATACGAACCTTCACTGTGTCTCCTGGATCATTGGGGTCAAGCACCTGTAGAACTTAAGCAAACAAAGCTTCTCGCTACGCTAATCGTGTCCGTCTCACCTTTAGTTAAGACTGGCTGCTTCATGTGCTTAATATCCCCAACTCATTACACCGTACAGTATTGCCTCCGCTGGCAGGAGGCAGCTTACAGAGCTCAGCTGCATCGATCCATCTCGGAGATGCTTAGACATGCCTGCGCCGGGGCGAGGAGGAGCGGCGGGGCAGCCGGGCGTTCACTCCGAGTGAGATGTGGCCTTCTTCCTCAGTGAAGTAATGATAGTAGTGAAATCTCATTTCACGTCTCACTGCCGTGTTTGCAAAAGCGCATCGGCGGAGGCACATCCCCGGACATCGGCCCGGCGCTAAGCTCAACCTGTCTGGCAGCGGGACCCGTCTCCAGAAGATGGAGAGAGAGAGCGAGAGAGTCGCCAGGATGGAAACTCATGGGGCACGGCCGAGGGCGACGGTTCCAGGACAAATGTTGACCGCGTCTGCTTCTTTGCTTGCTAATGGCTTATTGATCACACAGCCCATGAATCTAGCTTTCCTTCGCTGAAGTCGTCTTCATCCATGTGGGTGAAGGAAAGCCAGATTGGATCACTCGACCTGCAAAGCTGTTGTTCTTTCCACTCAGTCCAGCTGGTCAAGGACCAACGGTGGCTCCCTCAACTGTGTTTGATGTTTTGTTTTTTTTTTAAACAAAAGGCTTTACAGTCAGACAACTATCAATCACTGTCAATATAGTGTCACATATCAGTGTGTGACGTTAACTGTTTGAGATATAAGGTCATTATCTAATCACTTCATTTGGTCTTGTACTTTTCTCTTTTTCTCCTCTCATAACTTAATTCCACTTTCTAACTGGCGCGCACACACACACACACGCGCACACACGCGCGCACACACACACACACACAGAGTCATGACCCCTAATAACCTCTGCTTTCTGTGAATCCGTGCACACAGATTGGACCCTGAAGTCAGGTTCCTGGCCTCACTTGCTGTGCAAATGAAGGTCTTGAGGAATGCTTTCCCTTTGTAACTGGCCAAAGTGTGTTTGTTCTTGTCAGCCCTGGGTAGCTGATGAATGGAAGTCTACGACACAGCTTTTCATTCCTCCGTGCGTCTGTGTGTTGTGTTTAGGGGGCTATGTATTTGCCTGCAGCTTCTTCCCCTCCCCTCTGCTCACAGACTGGGTTTTTCGACATCTTGCATCATTTAATAGGAGGCAATCTGCTAACCCTAACCCTAACCCTAACCCGTGTATGGAAATTATGGCTTATCTCAGAGGCAAATTTAGGCTCAGGACATCAGTTACTGCAGTCATTCTTCATATATGGTACCTGTATTTAAATTTAGACCTGGTTCTTCTACACCTTATGAATGAATTAATACAAGAATATGTGAGACTTCTTGTTCGGATTAACAGTTTTGGGCAGAGAAATATAACTGAAAATGAACTGTGCAAAAAAAGTACAGATTATAAAATATTTTACACCTGATTTGCATTTAACCAGGACAAAATACACCAAAGTGCCTTTGAAATTCTATTATTAAATGGCAAAACCTGACTTGAATGTAGGAAGGATTTAAGTGTAACACACTTCTAAAGCAGCCAGTGAGATGCGTCACTCCTGCAAACAATCAGTAAATCTGTAGCATCTGAGAGACCCTTTCCTGCAATCTAGATACAATTTTTACACAAAAATACCAATTAAAGGCTCAGAGCGAGTCAATTTAAATAAATTAATTCAAAAAAAATATATATATACACATATAATTCTGCATCACAATAATGTCGGATTTACAATTCTTAAACAACCAATCTAACATTTCTGTTTCCTTAGTTGAGATTCGGGGAGGGGGGTGGGATCCCTATAATCCATAACCATCCACTAGAGTGTACCACAGGGCTTCAGAGATGACTTCAGTTAAAGGGTGAACAATATAGATGGTGCAACCTAATCTCTGTACATCCACGGGCCTCGTTAGAAGATCCCTTTTTCCAATCCAATCTTCACTTCCCATGAACGTCCACAATGAATGTTAATCTCCTGCCATCTCTGATGGGATGATCTCACAGTGAAGTCCAATTATTTCAGTGGTAAAGAGATTACACGTAACATGCAAATCCCCTCTCTGCTCCTGTGACAAGGTACATTACAAGGTAATTCCTCTATTATTCCCAGTGATGGACTATATGGACGATTCTTCACGCCGTCCCCCTCTGGATGAGACCAAAGGTCTCATTTTGAGGTCACTGCAAAGCAAAACTCAAATTTCACAAACTTCTGCATTTGCCAAAAAGTGCTGTGAAGGCAGCTGCAACCAAGATTAAGGTCAAAACAGTGTGCGTATGTGTGAGCGTGCAAGTGTGTGTGTTTGTTTGATACACATAAATAAAAATACATGCGTAGGCAGCAGTTAGTAGGCCACTAGATCCCTCAGGACCTGCTGAGAATCTCCATCATTGCTATCTATATGTGACGACCTGGACCAACTCGGTGTTTCCTGATTGCTTTTTAGCATTACAGCATAACAAAAAAACAATAAATGTTCTCTTTTTTTTGTATCACAAGGTCACCAGATCCATGCCGGGACACAGAGGCTGTGGGGGCCGTGAGAGAGGGCCGGTCCTTTGAACTCTGCATGGCCAGGAGGCTGACGGCAGGGGAGGGAACTGCTGTGACCTTGGCTTGGCATTGCGGTGCCCATCAGCAGAGATCAGTGTATGAAAATGTGTCTGCATACTGGCATACGTGTGTGTGTGTGTGTGTGTGTGTGTGTGTGTGTCGTCAGCCAATTCAGGCTCCTTTTGAGGTTAAAAAAGTCACAGCCACTCACACACTGCCAGAATTAAACCCCAAACCTTCTTTCTCCATGTGTTAACTGCATCAACGGTGCTTAAGCCCAAGTAAAGGATGCTTAGCTTAGTTTGAGCTGCAACAAGAATTGATATAAACTGTTTGTAAGGTAGTTGTTGAAATGTGTAAATCATTTTCTGCTCCGGGCCTTCCATCCGTCTTAATTCTGTGGCTGCGTGTTTCCTTCATCTTTATAATGATAACGTGGCTCTGCTTCTGCTGGCAACGTACACAGTTCTCCAGCCATTAGAGCTGAATAAAGACATCACTGTCTGGCAGGAAAACAGATGATCAGGACATCATCACACTTTCTGTCTGCGTGAAGAAATGAGCAGTGACAGCAATGTATGTTCTTTATGATGTGAATAAGAGGGGGTGTGAGGGAACAGGAGGGAGGTGGACAAGGAGGAAGGGAGGGAGGAGTGTAGAGAGAGAGAAGAGGGTCCTGGTGTGGTACAGACCCGACAGGTGGAGTACTGAAAGTATCCCAGGAAAACCAATTTGTCCTATAAGAAGATTAGTCCCTGATAAAGTCTCCTCATTTCCCTTCTTTTGCCGGACATCTCAAAGTCTCCTTTGCTGCTCAACAAAAGGCTGAAGCTGAGTGGAGAACGCAAACAAAGAGGAAGACAGCTCTCGTCTGTTATCCCTGAATCTGCAGGCAAGATTGCAGCCAAGAACTGAAAAACAGATATTTACTGACTCGACTTAAGGAGCCGAGCAAAACCGCAGTGAAGAAAAAGCAGCGTAGCACAAATAGTCAAGTCAAATGTAGAAACAGGATGCCAATTTAGGCATTAATGGTATAAAAAGTAATTTATCTACATTAAACCACACTGACGATTAGTTTTAGTTGTATTCTATGATATAATTCATTACAAAATAAACAAACAGTAGTTATTTCCTTCAAAGATAAGAAGACAAGGTCAGACACTGCACAAGGTAGTTTTAGCAGAGCAAATAAACAAACACACACAAACACAAACACACAAACACACGCTGTGTTCTCTGCATATGTAAGCAGACCCTCTCTTCGCACTGCCTCCGCCTATGGCGCTCCACTCCAGGAGAAATTAAAGCACGTAAACACATTCCTCATTACAACTAAAAGAACAGTTCGCTGTTATGCAAGAGGGAGCGCTCAAGGCAGGTCACGAGGATTTCCCGTATGCTAATTCAACATCATTAAATGTCATCAATAATGCATTTACCTGGAGTTGGTGCTACAATGGATTTCATAACGCTGTTTATAGTAGGAATTAATATTGCATGATGGCTCCTCATTGGTGAGGACATAAAACGAGGGTAGACAGACAAACACACAAGCTTCTGTACCTCCTCAACACGTGCATTTACTGGAATAATACTGGCACTCATCTCTACAAATTAACCCCTCATTCATAATCTGCAGATGTAAATCAGGGCACAGCAATAATGCAGGAGAACATTATAAATATATGCAGGTGTTCAGGATGCTTCTCCTTTGTATTAATTGGTTCTTTTTCTGATACACAACGTTGCTGCTGCGCACACGCGAGCAAAGGTCTGTTTTTTTTTTTTTTTTTGGGTAAACCTCACAGAATCAGTATCAAACTGCTGCTGCTGTATCTGGTTCAATGTTCATTACGCCTCACGCAACAAACTTCAAGCCATCCAACATCACATTTATCTGAATTCTGCATCCCGCTCTTACTGCCAGGCAATTCAAGGGTTGTCCTTGTTCCTTGTTTTCAGGCAGGTGCAGCCGATTGAAGTCACTTCTCTAAACGTGCAGTTCGGATGGAGAGAAACACGAAGACTTGGAGTGAAAGACTAAATGAAGGAGCGAGAGATAAATACCAAAGTCAAGCGGTAGTCACGTTGAGACGCTAGAGGGAAGGCTCAGCATGTCAGACGTGGATCCTAAATGTTTGACACAGTAGTTTCATGTCTGTTGAGGTTTGTGTCACAGGCTGTGGGACTATCTGTGACTCTGAGAGGGCTTCATAACCCTGTCCTGTGGCAGTGCTACAGTAATCCTGTTTTTATTAAAGGAGAATATAAAAGGAAACCATTTGAAACAGGTCTAAGCCCGTGTGAGAGCACAGGATTTCATTACTGGAGCTCAGAGAGAGCGCGAGAGAGAGAGAGAGAGAGCGTGTGTGTGTGTGTGTGTGTGTGTGTGTGGGGGGGGGTTCTAAATAAATTAAGAAGTGTAGTAATGTCACTGTCAAAAACATTCACCATTTACATCTAAAAATTCTTGGTTAATTATTTATATATTTTTTTTTGCAGGCTGTTCAGGTTATTCTGTTGAATTCTGATTTTCTCTATATGTGTGTGTTATTCTGCTGTAAAGAAAAAACCTGCAGCCTGACGGGAAGAGCAGGCGACACTAAATGAATGGGTATTTTCTGGATGATCATTTCTTCCAGTTCAGAGTGTGCAGGGTGGTCTTTGTCTTTAACTCTGTGCCAATCATCTGGTCCTTCCTGAACTTGTGGTCGACTGCTTTAACGTTAAAGAAAAGCAACCGCAAAAAAGCAAGAAAGAAACTCAAGAAAGCACCAAAGAAAAGAAACTCTTCGGTACCCCCGTACCCAGTTTGCCAGTCATTGTTACCAGCAGGACAACCCACCACTTGAAGCTGCTCTTGTGCTGTTTACAGCCCATTTGCCTCAGAAAAGCCACCAGCTGAGAAGAACTTCTAGCAGGACTTGATGACAGCATGTTTCCCAAAATGCATACAGAATATTTTTATCACCTAAGGAGCCAGGAACCATCCATGTGTATGAAAATAGCAAGAGCGAGGCGGGATGGAGGGCCGAAAACTAAAACCTCCACTCATCCCATGTAAACAGACTTTAAACGTTATAAGCAAAGCGAAGCCAGAGAGCCTCTAGTCACCTACAGAGGGGAACAGGTTGAGGTGTGCGTAGGTGGAAAACAGCACTGATAATTCCATCAGCACCTACAGGAGCAGGAGACAGAGTAAGAGCGCTGTGCGGCTGCGAGGCACGTGAACTCCCAAACACAAGCCTTCAGCTTCTTTTAAAAAAAAAATAAAAATAAAAAACTTGTTACAAAATCTGTCAAATTATCAGCTTTTACAATGCAAATGCGAAGGGATGTGACGCCTCCCAGGCAGACTCATTAAACTACAAACATGGCTGCCACATATCGACAGCTACGCACGCATGCATGACAGGAAATGCCGATATTATGGGAGAACACGTTAAACAGAAGGGCAGATTGAATGCTGATACCTTCTGGATGAATAAACAATGACAGTAATATGATTATCGGGGGCAGGCATAGAGACTGGGGGGGTTACAGATTTCTGAGTCAGCATTAAAGAGAAATTAATCCAATCCTATTAAATCAATTTAACAATCTGCCTTGGCTACAAATCTAAGTGATATCCTGACCCTAAATTTAAAGAATGCTGTTCTATAAGGTACTAAACAGGGAAATCATTAGAATTGTGGCTTTTATAAACAAATATATACAGTACAAGAGATAACCTCTGGCGGGACTGTGACCAAAGTCTCTGCATCAGTGCTGCACGGGAGGGGAACAAAAACACTAATACTTTAATGCAGTTACTCAACGGATAAATGAGTTCATGCGTGGATGAGAGCAGTTTGACGCCTTGTACAGTATCACATCAGACAGCCGTGCTAAGAGACTGAGAGATCCTCACACTGCAATGCTGTCGGGACTTTGAGCGTGAAGCGACCGAAAGACCGGTTTTCAGTAGACGCCATCTTTGATTACGGTTAATATTTCTGGTGCGTTGCTGCAGCGGAGCTGAAGCAGGAGGAGAGACAGAGGAAGTTGAAAAATGAGAGGAAAAAAAGACAAAGACTGAGGAGAGGAGAGGAGAGCTTTCATACCAGTTCAGAGGAAGCAGGAACAGCAGCGTGGCAGTGATATCACGGTGATATTACCAATACCGTGTCTATGAATGTCAAAAACAAGGGCCTCGAGAGCAAATATGCTCCCCCCAGTGCTTCATGTGGCATAAAGGGAGTGATACAGTATATGAAAGGTAGGAATCTAGGTGCACAGACAGATTTCAGATTTCATTTACACCTCTCTCTCGCTCTTTCATCACACTCTCTCTCTTTCATTGTGTCACACTCGCTTTTCCTCATGCATCCTCACTCCCTGTGCAGGCTTGGTGATAAGTCATTATGCCACATCACACTTGGGTAATTGGGCCATGCAAAGCGGAGTAATGTATGCAAGGGGAGGAGAGGCACAGTGACCTGCATCTCTCTCCATCTCTCCAAACCCATTAGCCACAGTAAATACTTATTTGCCGCACTTATATTTAGATTTTACAAATGTAGACGTTTCAGAACATAATTGCTGTTATCCAGCCATCTCATGGGGGCCCAGAATCTCATCATGCGGCTATGAAGACTGACAGTGTGCAATTGGTAATGCTGTGGATCCCAACTTGTTCTTCCAACAATTTCTACAAATATTTACATTTGTGATACTGTTAAATTACAGTTTTTAGCGCATATCCATGAGCAAGAAGCCTTAAAGGTTCCCTTCAGAACTGTTGGTGTACAGTGTAAAAAGAGGTTTTCGTTTCCTTTTTTTCCAATATATGTTTTTTTTTTATTGCATCACCATTGCAGCCACTCCTACACTGGTTATAAAGTTGTGAAGCCTGCAGGATGCAACATTAAACATGAACATCTATTTGAATAAGTCTATATAGCCTGCGCTCAGCGTTGGACTTAAGCTCCTCTGGGTTGTAGATGCCAAACCAAGTGGGGAAATGAAGCCTCAAGCATAGAAGCTGGCACTGCTGACTCGCCGCTACATAACTCTGCACACGAAATTCTCCAAGTGGCTCTTAAATCAGAGTCTCTCTGGGTTAAATTGTAGTGATGTGTGGCCGTGTGTGTGTGCGTGTGCGTGTGCGTGTTTCAGTCAATAAAAATCTATTTATCCTTGACTTCAGGTAAACGGTTGTGAAAACTTTGAAGAGCTCCCATCCTGAGAAACCACATTTCCAAGATGGATGAACAGATGGACAATACAAAAACACGGCGCCTCCGGCCAAGGTTGCCGTGGTGCAGAGGCACGCAGAAGACTCGGCGAGAAGACTCCGGGTTCAGCAGACCAGATGGAGGCGGCATCTAGTGACTACGGTGTGAGTTTAAGTCCCGTTCATGGTCCATTATTCTCTCATACTCCATTTCTCTCCATCTCCCGTTCTTGTTCCTCTCCGCTCTGCAAATGCCCTTAACGCGCCTGGAGTAATGTGAAAGCATAAACTGCACTTTGAACATCATCAGGGAAGAAGTGCCCCGAGGGGCAAACTGTGCGGCTCCTATGTGGGTTGCTTTTTAACAAAACACCTCGTGACAGTTTGGGGAAAAACATCCTCGTTTCCCTAATAAAATGTCCTGCAGAGGGATTTCACCCTGTCTGCCAGGGTGTAAATAAGATCAGGTCAGAGGGAAAACAGCCAGGTCCAGATGATGTTTTCTATTATTTCACTGGGAACTTTGAGGGATTCTTTAAATTACAGAAACAGAGATCAGGGGAACTGTTGGGCATGCTGTTGGTTGGTGGGTCGATAACTGTGCAAGTGTTTGTCACAAACTCCCTGCAGAATTCTTCCTTACTCTTAACTTTCAATGTTGTCAATTGCGTCACTCCCCCCTAACTCTGCAATAGCCGCTCAGTCTGCTCAGCCCTTGAACCACAAAAGTGCATCATGCCATAAATTATGCTAATGCTCTGAATACACAGGAGGCTGCTGGGAGTCCCAACCAGAAAAGATGACCCGCATCAGCTTTCCCCATTAAACACGCACACTTTTAATGTCTTCTACCAAATTTTGGTTTGTGCATTTTTATTCCAGTGAAAGTACAGCACCTGGAAAAAGCCAGGAAAGATTCTACACCCATCCTACACACACACACACACACACACACCTATAATACATGCATATCCCATCTTAATCTAATCCATTAGTCATATTGCGCAGATTTGATCATTTATATGAACCAGACGTCTCTACAGTATTTGCAGCCGACAGATGTCGAGTTTTCCACCTAAAACTTCAGCCAAAACAAGCATTATTACATTATTATAATTCACCGCCATGCCTCCTCTTGATTCAGGTGAGTGGGAATATCAGCATAACGTATTATTAGGACTCCTGGTGCTGGAGCCTGTTCCTGTACCTTCCAGCAGCCAGTTGAGTGGCTGTGACGGGCGAGGGGCCGAAGACAGCTGCTGTAATGACATTTTCCCGGCGAGCAACAGAACGGCGTGTTGTTTTCTTGCATGGATGGGGAGCCTGCAGATTTAGAAAGGCTCCACCAGGCATTCCAATTCGAATCAATATTCTCACCAGAGGTCATTTGGCTAGTACACATGGAATGAGATGGAGAGGAGAGAAAAGATCTGTGGGCTGCGATTTCAGCAAAGCGCTCCACACAACGCCAAGTCTGATAGGGAGGAATCGTTTGGTGTCACTTTCTGGACCCTCTTTTTGAAATGGACCCAAGTCTCTCTACCCCCGGAAGATCTGGTCTTTAAAATCATTTAAAACCACAGCAAGCACAGCTGCTAATTAAAAAAAATCATATTAATGTACTTGCAATGATAAAACAGTTTTTTTTACTCCTTTTAATACATCACAATCATCTGATCCCTTTAAACATTTCCATTAGTAATATAATAACTATACATCTGCGGCAGCCTCTTTTCCTCGAAAGAAAATCTTCTATATTATGAAATCATCCCAGTCATGGCAGCTCTGACAGCCTACAGAAGCAGAGGAAATGGAAATAAAACATTGCAGAAATGAGGCTGCTGTCTTTCTGTCTTCCACCCTCCGCTCAGAGTCAACTATATAAACGGATGCCAACACTGTCATTTAGTTGTTCCACCTTGTCGTCAAAGACACCCACAGTCTCGGCTCATCCTCTTCTGCGTCAAATATATGCTTTGCAGCCTGATTGGAAGCCACCAAAGAGATAAATACAGGTCTGGCCTCCTTCCAACCACAGTTTATTTAGCAGCCCGTGCCTGTCTTTGTAACTGTCTGTGTCTGGTAACTGTGGGAGACAAATCATCACTTAATCACAGATTTTGTTCTCTCATCTCAGTTTGAGACTTGAACTGAAACTGAAAAATGGTTCCCAAAAATGTTTATCCTGATGAAATGGAGAAGAAACATGGAGAGAGAAATTGGGGGTTCGTACTTTGAGACCAACTTAGGACACAGATCAGAGGGTACACCGATGTGCACAGAGCGACAGATGACATGGATGAGTCTCACTTCCAACACCGGCATGGAAAAATGGAAGTTTTCAAACTGATTTTATTTGTCATACTTTTATCACCACCCAGCTGCTGAGAGGAGGCAGCTCAACACTTTTCCATTATTTAACGGATCATTTCTGTCTTTAGAAACTAGTGCTTGAGTACTTTTTTACACAAGTAAACTAAAGTCCATTGATTCACTTTCTGCCTGACAGGGAAATGTCATTAAATCCAAGGAAAGACGCAGAGAAAGTGGACTAATACTGCCCAACTGGTGCATGTGTGTGTGTGTGTGTGTTTGTGTGTGTTGAGGATGAGGGCGATGTGGTGAAGATTAACTATGATCATTAACACAACACGCGTCCATTAATCCTCTTCATGAAGCCTAAAATAACTGCGGTGAAAAGCTGCAGAACGGCAGGAAACACACCTGCAGTAAAATGACTGACTCGTCTTTGGAATCCACCCCGCTGTAGGTGACCGCACGAGATCTCCACTGTGAGGCATATCTAAAGCCTTGAATCCAGGAGGCGCTTTTATTTAAGGTTATCAAAATTGCATTGGGACAAAACATGATCATTAGAAAACAGCAAAAATCCAGTTTGTGCTCCGGAGGAGTAGGAATGATGAGAGTTGGCCTTCATCCCTAAAAGCAGCTTCCTGCTGCATCTGTAAACACTGCTCATGAAAACTGAGATCTCCATTATTGAAATACAATAATAAAGCTGCGAGCCAAAAACTACAGCATGAGAAAGAAGAGAATTGTGAAAAAGAGGGGGGAATCAGGTGCTGAGCGCTGCGGGGGTCATGTGACCCGGTTATCTAATGCCTCCATATAACGAAGGGTCTCTGCGGATTAAAAACAGACACCTGCACTGAGACGGCTGGACTTTGTCAAAATGGATAATCCTTTAATTTCTCACAAATCAGCCGGCTAGACAGCGATGATAAAACACGGAGACGCCGCCACATATGACCAGTTTCTCTCCACCCATATTTGCTTGCATATCTGTCAGCCCATTTTAATATTAAAACACTGTTGCTGGCTTTATGTTTAGTTTGTTAAATATGCAATTATGGCCCCTGTGCCTGAATGATACCGTTAGATGCCTCCTATATATTCTCATTTTTCTTATATTCCCTGCAGCAGTTTGAGCGAAGCAGCTCTACAACCTCTTCAGGTGCAAGCGTTTGACTGAATGGTGGAGCCGACGTTAAATGGAGTTTCAATAAGGTGCAGCTGGTGGTGAATTAGCAGGGAAAAAGGGGTGACCGTCATTAGGGACCCCGTGGTTTGTCTGCACTGATAAGAGCTCAGCCCAAGTGAAGCCCGGCGACTCATCAATCCTCCACAATGAGCAGCGCGTGTCAGGCTGGAGCACGGCTATAGATTAAGACTTAATGAAAACCAAATCAGACGTGCTAGAAGTAGAAAGAAACGGAGCAACTTTGATAACAAGAAACGCCAGAAGAAGACGGTTGTGTGTGGAGGGATGAACTTAGAATACAGATTCCAGTGTTTAGCAGTAACGTTGCTCTGGTGTATTCTTCCTTGTCCTCACACATCATTTCCATTTACACTGTGAACAGTGGAAGCTATAATGTGACTGCTGTGCTTATTAAACAGACCTTTCTGACAATAGCACCACTGATAATGTTGCTGCTTAGCACAGGGGTAGTTAATAGAATGCATTCAGGTGAGACAGAACTTGTCTGACTGACTTTATTTAGGAAGTGAAACTACCCTGAGATATACTGCTGCTCCCCCCATAGGACAATGACTGGATGGGTGGGTGGATGGACGGATGGATGGGTGGATGGATGGCTGGATGGATGGATGGATGGATGGATGGATGGATGGATGGATGGGTGGATGGATGGATGGATGGACGGATGGGTGGATGGATGGATGGATGGGTGGGTGGACTAGCAACACTTTCTTGCCACAATGGTTGTGAAACTGGTTCAGTGATGCAACTTTAGTTAAAATGATGGTGACCGACGGCTGCCGAGGGTGGTGATGAGAACACTACTCGTGACTTTAGCAGGAACTAATCCTTTGGGTCTACTGTCCCAACACCACTGGAACACGTGCACGTCGCCTCTGCGGCCCGTGAGCAGACTCCTATGAAAACAGCCCGCTGCTGGTTGGTGGATGCTGGGAGCTCTACGGATGAATGACTCCGGGCTGATCTCAGACCTTATCAGCAGCGATTCAGTGTTTCGCTATTACAATCCTCTGCTTAGTCTCGTGACATTTCAAGACAATATCCGACACAAAGAGGTGCAGTGCGCAGAGCGCCCCCCCCCCCGATC